>NC_089258.1:41257261-41512261 GCF_963930625.1 Muntiacus reevesi | reverse complement strand
AAGTCTTCCTTGAATCGAATCACAGGTGGAAATACATCCTTTCATGATGGAGAGATGAGCTTAATGAATATTCAAACAGCCTTAGGAGACAGGTAGATCGATACCAGCATTTTGCAGGGGAAAGGTGAGTTGTGAGACCATGAATTCAGGGGAAAGGGGAGTTGTGAGATCATGAATTCAGGGGAGAGGGGAGTTGTGAGACCATGAATTCAGGGGAAAGGGGAGTTGTGAGACCATGAATCCAGGGCCTCCACCCTGCTTTGAGGCATCACTGTAGAAAGCAGGCGACCCAAATTCCTGGACCAAAGCATTCTGTGATCCATTCGGTGTGGATGTTTACCTCGACGCTGACCTACGTGGCGAGGACAGAGGACCAACTTCCACCAGCCCTTGTCACACCAAGAAGGACTCGGGTCAAATCAAGTCACAGGCCAATGGCAGGCCCGTGGTCACTGACGCAGGATGTGAGGGCACCTTAACGGGACCGGCAAGCTCAGGGGGGAACTCTGACCCTGTTGAGTTTGAGACCCGAGAAGTGAGAGGCAGTGGAGAGAGGGAGAGGAGCCTAAGCCTGGACCCCAGGTCTGCTGCTGCGTTTCTTCCATCACTCATTCACTCAACAAACGCTTGCTGTCAGCTGTACAGTGCAATGCTTCAAAAATAAGGCGGCCTCTGCTCTGCTGCACTCACCTTCCAGTGGGGAGATGCATGGCAAGAAATAAAACAAAGGGGGAAACGGCAGACCACTGCGTCTCAGGGAGGCGACGAGCAGGAGCGGACATGGAGCCTGCCCTGGAGTGTCCACACCCCCAGCGGCCCAGCACCACCTCGTCAGTCACAGCACTCCCCTAGAGACCCAGCACCTCCACGCTTAGTCCAGCAGGTGGGGGCCACTGCGCTCGGCCCTGGGGTTGGGGGGCACACACCCCGATGTGGATCGTCAGCGCTCAGCCTCACTTCACGCCAGGACCAGCCCTGGCCACCAGCCAGGCCAGGCAGCTCCTCCCGGGGCCTTGTCTTAGGAAACCAGGAAAGAACCAGTTTCTCCCCCAGCTGCTCATCAGGTCCTGAGCGCATGGAGGAAGCCCCCTGCAGCCCTGCCCTGAACTGAGAAGGTCAGCCCCACCATGGAACCGGCGAGAGGAGGGTAGATGTTCTGATGGGTCCCTCCCTGCGGCCAGGGTCAAACCAGTCCTCCTCTGGTTAAAAGAGCTGTTGATTCCCATCTTCCTCAAGTCACTTGGGGCTGGGTTTTCATAATTTACAAGGAAGATGCCTCTAATATCCCAGCAGGCATGGTGAGGGGCAGGGTTGGGGGCCGGGCAGTGAACAGTGAGAACCCTGTGGTCCGGCCGGCCTCTGGGAGGGGACAGCTGCTCTGGGCACACAGATGACAGGATGCGGGCATGTGATAAGCTAGAGAAGGCGGATTCCAGGAAGAAAGGTCAGAGGCAACCATGGGGAGTGGAGAACTCGTGGGGTGTTTGGGACTCAGAACAGGGTCTCTGGAAGGCGGGCAAACCAGCTGGGAGGAGCCAGGCACCCACATCTCACCCTGGGGGTGATGAGCATTCAGTCACCAGGGGCCCTGGGCAGAGGAGTGACAGGATCTCATGTATGTCATTAAAGCATCATCTGATGGGCTTCCCTGATGGCTCACCTGGTAAGGAATCTGCCCACAGTGCAGGAGACCTGGGTTCAGTTGCTGGGTCAGAAAGATCCCCTGGAGAAGGGCACGGCTGCCCACTCCAGTATCCATGCCTGGAGAATCTCATGGACCGGGGAGCCTGGCGGGCTGCAGTCCATGAGGTCAGTAAGAGTTAGACAAGACTGAGCAGCTTACACTTTCCACCAAGGAGGAGACACAGAAATGCTTCTAAGGAGGAAGCCCTCTGAGGAGGGCTGATCCTGAAGAAGGAATTCATAGGGCCTGGACTCCATCTCAGGCCTGTCCGTGCTGATCGAGCTCAGCTGCTTCTCCAGTGGACTCTGAACTCTCTGCTTAGTGCCTGTGGGAACGACAATGGAAGGATAAGATCCCCTCCGGACAGGGGAACCTTGAAGATCATATCCAGGTTACTCGTCACCTAAGAGAAAACAGACACTAATCACCCCTGCCTCCGGACAGTATCTATCGGAATGTAAGCACAGGCTTATCGGTTATTAACTATTTGGAATGTAACTGTGGGCTTATTGATTATTGACTGTTTGAGCACATAACACCTGAATGATGGGGCTATTGTAGTTGTATTTACCCTTCCTTTGTTTATGTAAGTCTCAAGGGAATTGAGGTGGTGGGTTTGGACACGTACACATGGGGTATAAAAGATTTTCACAAATGCTGGACGGGGTCCTTGGCTAAGAGGAGACTCTGCCTTGGGCCCGCCGGTGTAATAAACTGCACTCCACTATCTGCATTGTCCTTCTGAGTGAATTTCTTTCCCGGAAAGCGTGGCTATAACAATCCAACCTGGGTCGGGGAGGCGGGGACATGGGAGGGGGGAGGCACGGGGTGGGGGGAGTGGACGGTAGCAAGCTTGGCAGCAGACGCTGTGATGAGATGGGATGGAGGGGTCGAGGACCCGAGCCTCCGGTTGGCGGGTACGGGCGGCTGGGGGCCGTGTCACCTCCTGGGAGGAGGTGTGCTGGAGAGAGGGAGGCTGGGGCGGCCGCGTGCATGGAGAGTCTGATTCTCAGGTCATGTGCTTGGTGACCGATGAATTCTCCGAGAATTAGAACACAAGCTCGATCGTGAGAAGGCCTGCAGGGGTAAGAGTGACGGAGGCTGTGCCCACAGCCGGGGGGCTCTGTGGACCCTGATGGGGGCTCAGCGAAGGCGGGGCAGCCGGCTCAGGGCTGCAGAGGCCAGCAGGGCGCCAGAGGCCCACGCGGGGCTGACCCGGGCTCACGCACCGGGGCAGGAGGGGCTGCAGACTTCTACTTTACAGGAGGAACGGAGGCCCCACCCCAGGGAGGGCCTCACGCTGGGAAGAGGGAGTTCAAGGACCTTCAGATGACCTGTTCAGGTTCTTCTCAGATGGAGAAGGGAGTCCTAGAAGGGGGCTGGGAAGGAGAGGGAGGAAAGGGCAGGAAAGCGCCTCCCGCCTCTGCTCCCTGCTTCCCGCGCCCAGAGTCCCTGCAGCGTCCGCGGGCCCAGCTGGCCTGGGAGCTGCTGGCACAGCGCCGGGCAGAGGCGCAGCACCAGGCGGCTTCTAGCAAAGGAGCAGCCCCCACCCCCACCCCCGACCCCGGGCCTGGAGGGGTCTGGGGGGCCTGGGGGGCAGCTTGGTGCAGGCAGGTGAGTGGGGGGTGGCCAGCCCGGGCCCCCAGAAGGCCTGATGTGTCAGATGAGACAGCTCGGGGAGACTGGGCAGGGAGCAGGCTTCCGACAAGGGTCCAAGGGGCGGGCCGAGCTCCCCCAGCTAACTGCGGCCCCCACAGAGCGCCCCCTGGCCCCCGCCCCGCTTAGAGGTCGTTTCCTTCCAGGGGCACTGACTTCCTCCTGACGCTCTTGTTAGATGCCACTGCGCTCACTCAAGGATCTCACATCTAATCCCTGAAACAAAAGAATCAATGCGGCCCCACAGCTCTGCAGAAGCATGTAATTAACCACTTCGGCAAGCATCTTTCCTTTAAAGATTTCTTAAAACTTTCATGGATTTTTTTTTAATGTTTCTTTGTAATAAAGGATCTATTTTTAACCAAACATAAATACTGGTCATGTTATGGGTTTGGAGAGGGTGTTTTTAAACAAGGCATAATGATTTGCCCATAGAAATGCCTCAGCTGAGCGCGGGGCCCAGGATGGACCATGCTGAGATGCACGCAGCCCTCAGACAGGGGCCCCGACTCCGAGACAGGAGCCCCCGGGGCTCCCCAAAGAGCCAGTGCCAGTCTGCCCCACCCCCAGAGGACCCCTCAGGGAGCCGTGATGAGGAGGAGGGACCTTTGTTTTTATTAAAGCCACGTTTGCTCGGGGCAGAACGTTTAGGACATGGTGGGGAAAGCAAAAGGCATGATGGAAACAAAAATGACCCATCACCCCAAAACCCGGACATCACCCTGGCCCTTCTGAGCCTCCGCTTCCCTGACTAAAAGGGGAACGAAGGTGTCACAATAAGTCATAGTAAGTGGGGCGCCGGCCACACGGGTGGCCCACCTCCTCCAGGGAGAGGGCCACCTCCCAGGAGTGCCTTCTCCGAGGCCCATCTTGCCCACCCACACAGGAGGCAGACACGCATCTCTGCTGGGGACTGTGGCCCCGACCCTGCCGGGCAGACAGGGAGGAGCCGCCTGACCTGGTCATGGCCGGGGGTCCCCAGGGGCCGGCTCCCACGCCGTGTCGCAGAGCATCTGGCAGGCCCTGTCCTGGGGCAGACGGACAAGCAGAGAGAGCGGGAGCAGGAGACAGAGACGGTGCAGCGGGGAGGCTGTGTGGGTGGCCGCCGTCCCCGAGAACCTCTGTGCGGGCGGTCACCCGCAGGCAAGGTCCGCCTGCAGCCCCACGGGGACCCTCTGCCATCCCCAAGTCCCCCCAGAGGAGGGACCCCCGGCCCAGGTCGCAGAGCTGGAGGACGACTGGTCTGGGATCAGAGCCCATCCTCGGCGCTGGGCGCCCGCCCGCCAGCAGCAGCCCCTGCAGGGACCACAGACGACGGAGGCCTGTGTTCCAGAAGCTTCCAGGACGTTCTCCTCCCCCTCTCTCTTCTAGGGTTGAGGTGGGCAGCCGACTACCTGCCCAGCCAGAGGCGTCCGGTGAATGTCGGTGAGCAGCCACGCTGTAAGAGGCACCACCCTAGACCCAGAAAACCAGAGGTGAGATGATGCCGCAGGGTCCGGGAGCAGGTTTCCGGGGATGGGCCGCCGGTAAGCGTCACTGCAGTGTGGGGGGCTGACGGGGCACCCTGGGGACCAGGGCTCGGGTGAGGGGGCTTCCCCACACGCGCATGTGAGCCTAGGGCACCCCCCACTTGGACGGGGAGCCTGCGGCACCCCTCCCTCTCGGCACCGACCCGCCTCCCCCACGTGCAGGGCAGTGAGTGACCACCAGCCCAGAGGCCCTGAACCGACGGTGGAAGCGCGTCCCTCCAGGGAGGCCGACCCCGAGTCTCACCGCACGACCCCCAGCTTCTGCCCCAGCACCGGCTGCCCACGCCTCTAGCAGGGCCTCTGGAAACCCCGGGGGCCCCGGAGCCGCCGGGACGCTGCCTGGAGCCGGCGTCTCCTGCGTCAACATTCTCAGCAAACAGCTCTTTGACTTGAGTGCTCTCAGGAAGATGATTAACATAATTTCCTTGACTTTCTCGAAATTTGAGGTTGACAAGGGTATTTTGGCAAGAGCGTCGTGCAGGTTGGCGGGACCCGATGGGGCAACTCTGCTCTTACTTGCAATATCGACATTGCCGTTGAGCGACTTGGCTGTGCTGGTCTCAGCCACTTCTCAGGGAGAGACTGAAGGGAAACGCGGGCATTTCCTGAAAGGAAAGGAGCCCCACAAACTTGGGGCCTGCCGGGGGGCTGGCTCTGTGCTCATCTTGGCCACAGTACCGCTGCCCAGCACTGGGAAGGGACTTTATTCTTCAGAAGTCAGTTCACACTTCACCCCCTGTAGGAAGTCCCCCTTGCCTTCTCGTTCTTGGCCCCGTCTCATTCTGTCTCTGAGCTACCATTATACCTCTTCAATATTTCTGTTATTTTATTTACAATACTATACCAGGACTCTGCTTAAATATCTGTTTCTCATACTAAATTATACCATCCTTGGGGCCAGAACCGAATCTCACTCATCTTTGCACCCACACCTCTACGAGGGTGCCTGGAACCAAGGAGGCACCTGGCCAGCAGCCTCTGAGCTCCAAACCCTGCTGGGGCTCCTGCCCCCACATGCCCTCCCCCCTTGCCTGCAGGCTGGACCTGGGGATTCTTTTCCAATCGAGAGGACAGAGCAGGAGGTGGGTGACTGGTGTCTCTCCGGAGAGTCAATGACTGTCCTCCTCACTAGCCCATGGAGGCCTCCAGAGCCCTGTCCCAGGGAAGCCGCTGCTACCCCGTGAGCCCCCAGGGGGGTGCCCTGGGCAGCGGCCGGCCGGGACCAGAGCCCCGTGAGGGGCCTTGGATGGGGCTGCCCCCGAGCCCTGCCCGAGGTGACCGCAGAGACCCCGGAGAGGACCTGACCCCCACACTGGCAGACACCCATGCTCTTCTGCTCGAGCCACCACGTGTGGAACTAGTTTATTACAGAGAAACGGTACCCAACTGTTCATTCAAACCGAACTGCCCTGAACAGAACCCCTTCTGCGTGTGAAGGTCTTAAACTCACGAGGCAGACAGAGGGCGACAGGGACAGTGGGAGTCGATCAGGTTTCCAAGACCGTAGAGACCCCGGCCACGAACGCACTCCAAGAAACCCTGAGGATGCTGTTTCAGGACAAATGGAACCAGTTCTCACTGCCTGTGATGGCGAAGAGCGTGACCCGAGACGGAAGCCTTGCTGGGCTCAGACCCGAGTCCTGCTGAGTGTGCACGCGGTGACCCAGAAACCTGTCTATTCAACTCGCTTCAGGGGCGCTGGTAAAACCAGCTCATAGTGAGAATCGCTCCAGTCAGTATTTAAGAGACATCTACTCAAAACCACTAACTTGCAGGCCTCTGTTAGGAGGACATGAAGACATGTAAACACCACCCCCGGCTCTTGTATCTCACGGGAACGCGGTGGCAAAGACACTGGGAGTCTCTGAGACCCAACAAAAGTCAGTGCATCCTGCTTCCTCTGAGCTCATTCTTTGGCTTCTAAGAGGTTTAGGGTGCAGACTAAACCTGAGAGGACCCTACCCCCTAAACTGGTGGACACCCATGATTTTCTGTTCAAGCTGCCAAGTTTTTCGGTAAAAAAAAAACTGGGCTTTTTTAATAAAGCGCACTTCTGTCTGCCACGTCCTTGATCAGCGTGAGGGTGGGAGGTCTGGACACCTCGCTAACCACCTCCTCTTGGAGGAGATGCTGACGAGGGGCCTGGGGGATGGGAAGTGGGGTACAGATGTTGGCCTGAGGGCAGAGCCCCAATGCAGAAGGAACTTGCCTCTAGGAGCCTTGAGAAAGGAGGGACGTTAGGAGCCGGCGATCCAAACGGTCCGCAAAGTCCTTGAGAAGAAGCCTCACCCACCCCCGGGACAACCCCTCCTCCTGCAGCTCCAGCAGCCAACGCCCTCACCCCCGAGGTCTCTCCCACCCTCGGGGATCTCTCCTGCCTCTCCCCCGGCCCTCGGGGGACAGGATGCCCAGGACCTCCGCCGGCTTCCAGTCTCCAGACGAAGCGCCCCCTTTCTCAAATGTTTCAAGCCATTTAAATCTGGGGAACGGGATCGTGCAAGGCTTTGCAGCACCCTGCTCTGATGGAAGCCACACCTCCCCCCACGTGGCGTCGCCTTGGATTTCAACTGTGCTCTGAACATACCTAAGAAGGCTTTTGATAGTTTCATCTACAATGAATAACACGCCAGATGGCGAGAAAATGACCTCTTGCACATCCAGGCATGACCCTAGTGGCAGCCTGCCCCAGCCTTCCACAGGCGGGGGACTGGGGGTGCTGGGGTGGTCACGGAAAGCGCGGGGCTGCGCCCTTCTCCGCCCTTCTCCTGGGCCTTGACACAGTTCCGCCGGGCGGGTTTCCAGCACAGCCAGGCAGGCGGGGCGCATGGAGCCTCACTGCTTGGCTGAGCCGCCTCCCTCCCACGCCAAGAACAGAGCCTCAGGCGTCCTCTGAGCCAGCACAGGGGGCCAGCTCACCAGGGAGCAGGGCAGTGCAGGGAGGCTGCTCCCTGGGGCCCCAGAAGAGCCAGGCCCCCCAAAGTCTAGAGGGAGGTCCCTGGAGTCCTGGGGGGAGCAGGCAGGCCCGCTGAGGCTGCCCAGGGCAGAGCACCTCCCTGCGGGAGAGTCAGGCTGATGGCCAGGCCGACCTCGAGGCCCGAAACTCACCCTCTGTCACTTCCCCTCCTGGACATCGCCGCTCACCACCCGCTCAGCACAGTGACAAGGATGCCTCCCAGCATCGCAGCACAGCGGCCTGCTGGCCTTTTGGCGCAGCTGGAGCGTGGACGCCAGGCCTTGGACGTACACAAGGGGGCCGCCCTCTCACTGTGCCCAGGGCCCCGGGTGGTCCACGGATGGAGAGACCACAGGCTGCCAGGGGGCGAGTCCAGACCCTGCCTCCGGGTGGGGAGCAGAAGTTTCCAGAACACGGTCTGAACCTGAGGGAGGGGCTCCAGGGGACCGAGACCTGGGCCTGCTCTGGCCACGTGAGCAGCGCCTTGACCTCTGCCTCTGAGCGTCCGTCCCTGGTGCCCGCGATGGAGGCCACAGGCTTCCGGGGCAACAAAGAGGAAGGTGGGGAGCGACCCCTTCCCCAAACCCCGCTGCCACTGCAGACGTTTAAAAGGTTAGGAGGCGGGAGAATGGTGGACGGGAGTTTCAGGGACTCTCTGGAGACGCAGCCGAGTGAGGGAGACAAGGAAAGAAGGGACACTCGGCACCCAGGGCACAGAGGGACTCCGTGCAAGCCCGGCCCGCCCGCCCGGAGCCCAGGGACGCCCGGCCTCGGAGGCAGCGGGGGGCGATGCCGCGGGAGGCAGCGGGGATGAAGGCTTCGTGTAGAGGGGAGCACAGAGGGGCCCTGCCCTCCCTGAGCCCTCATCCCAACTGGGAAAACCAGAGTTCAGGTGAGCAGATAAACAGTTACATAAAGTGGAACGAGAAGCACAGAGACGGTGCCCACAGGTGAGCGGAGACTTCAAGGCGTCGGGCGAGTGGGGACAGGCTGGGGGAGGCAGTGACAGGCCAGCCCCCAGCGCAGCGTCGGGCGTTCACGCAGGTCCGTGGGCAAGGGGGCTTCTCCACCACGGGCACGCTCGGCCAATGGCAGCGGGAAGGAGGCGCCCAGCAGGGGGACAGCGGGGAGGAGAGGCGTCTGGGAAGCAGGGACACGAAGTGGAGGCCAAGAACGTGAGGCAAGACGAGCTCGGCGGGCTCGCGGGGCCTGGAGGTGGGCCTGGCGTCTGGCAGCACGTGGACAGGTTTTGCTAAATGAGTCCTTCTGGAAAAGGCGCCACGCTTTTAGCCGGCCTGCGAGGGCCCTGGGAGCGGGGTGAGTCGGGTGTCCCTGACACCCATCGCAGGCCGCACGGGCAGAAGCCACGGTCCCTGCTGGGATGGACACTCAGGTGGTGTGGCTCGACCACAGACATGCACACTCTGGGCCCTGCAGCGGCACTCCCGGAGGGCCCTCCCGGGACGACGTGAGAGGGAACTGTGTCTCCCACCCTGGCTTAGAGCACTCTCGGCTCTGCTTCTACACCTGCGGAGCTGGTGTGTCTGGGACGGACGGCCAGCCGTTGCTGGAACCAGGTCGCTGCTGGACGCACAGCTCAGAGAAGTTGGCCCAGTCATGGCCCCTGCAGACCCCCTTGGCAAACAGACCTCCTGCCGAATCCAGCAGCTCAGCTAATTTTTGCCTCCATCCCATTTGTTTACTTTTTTATTGTATTTAGAATCTAGATAGAGAAGAAAGGCACTATCTATTGGAGATCCCCTTAAAAATGCCGACAGAAGTAAAACAACCACAACGGAAGGACATATCCACCCAAAGACGCCTGTCGAATGAATTAATAATGCACAAAGGTTCTCACTGTAGTTGTTTTGACCAAGAATTGGAAGGAAACTGAATGCAGAGCAATTAGAGAGAAGCTGGAAAGAAATTTATTATATCTGTACCAGCAACCGTTATACCGTCATTAAAAATAATTAGCTGCACTGGATAATTTAAGGTGATTTCCACAAGTTGTTTTTGAGCAAGAATACAAGAGGTTGAAACTATGCGTTAGTGATACTATTTTCATAAATATATCATGGAAATATGTTGTATGTGTATTATATGGGGGAAAATAATACTAAAAGAGAAATCAGATTATTTAGCACATCTTATGGTTAGGGAAGTAGGCTCACTGACATTCTCATTTGTTTTGTTTTGAGAGAGGGAGAGTCAGAAGTTATCATTTGCAGTAGATAAATCAAGTGAGAGAGAGAAAAGTGTTTGTAAAGATATAAAAGTAAATAGAGAAAACCAAGCAAGTACAAATAGTAGACAAAAGAGAGAAAAAATATTTTGAAAATATACTGTAATCATTTCATTGCTTATAGTAGGAAATCAATAGATTCGATCATAGTAGAAGATTTTTGCCTTTTCATACCGTTCATGGAGTTCCTGTGGTAAGAACACTGGAGTGGTTTGCCATTCCCTCCTCCAGTGCTTTTTAATCATGGTGCTGGAGAAGACTCTTGGACTGCAAGGAGATCAAACCAGTCAATCCTAAAGGAAATCAACCCTGAACATTCATTGGAAGGACTGATGTGAAGCTCCAGTACTTTGGCCACCTGATGTGAAGAGCTGACTCACTAGAAAAGACCCTGATGCTAGGAAAGATTGAGGGCAAAAGAAGAAGGGGGTGACAGAAGATGAGATGGTTAGATGGCATCACCGACTGAAAAGACAAGAGTTTGAGCAAACTCCCAGAGGTAGTGAAGGACAAGGGAACCTGGTGTGCTGCAGTCCACGGGGTCACAAAGAGTCAGACTCGAATGAGCAACTGAACAACAACCACTACAAGTAGAAGATTTAAGTGACATTAAAGAGCAGCTGTTAGAAGAGAAATAGACAGCATAAAAATATCTGAATGCAACCCAACAGTACCTCGGCTATGAGGTACATGCTCCCTGCAGAGGCCAGTCCCAGGAGGCAAGCCCAGGGCAGAGCATCACCCAAGCCTCAGGGCAGAGTCACCAGCTGGTCAGTATTCTGTCCCTCAGGGAGAGGGCATGTGTGGGAAAGGCCTCTTCAGGACTGTCCTCCAGGTGGCAGCAGGAGCGGGACAAAATGATTTTCTCACCCATACGTATGGATTATGCGTGCGCACCCAGTCACTTCAGTCATGTCTGACGCCGTGTGACCCCATGAACCAGGCTCCTCTGTTCATGGGATTCTCCAGACAAGAATACTGAAAAGGGTTACCATGCTTTCCTCCAGGGGATCGTTCCAACCCAGAGATTGAACCCATATAATCTGTATGCAGGTCAAGATATGGAACAACAGACTGGTTTCAAATCGGGAAAGGAGTACATCAAGGCTGTATATTGTTACCCTGCTTATTTAACTTATATGCGGAGTACATCATGCAAAATGCTGGGCTGGATGAAGCACAAGCTGAAATCAAGATTGCCAGGAGAAATATCAATAACCTCAGATATGCAGATGACACCACCATTATGGCAGAAAGCAAAGAAGATCTAAAGAGTTTTTTGATGAAATTGAAAGAGGAGAGTGAAAAAGTTGGCTTAAAACTCAACATTCAGAAAACTAAACATCCAGTCCTATCACTTCATGGCAAACAGATGGGGAAACAAAGGAAACAGTGGCTTACTTTATTTTCCTGGGCTCCAAAATCACTGCAGATGGTGACTGCAGCCATGAAATTAAAAGATGCTTGCTCCTTGGAAGAAAAGCTATGACCAACCTAGACAGCATATTAAAAAGCAGAGACGTTACTTTGCCAACAAAGGTCCGTCTAGTCAAGGCTATGGTTTTTCCAATAGTCCTATATGGATGTGAGAGCTGGACTGTGAAGAAAGCTGAGCACCAAAGAATTGATGCTTTTGAACTATGGTGCTGGGGAAGATTCTTGAGAGTCCCTTGGACTGCAAGGAGATCCAACCAGTGCATCCTAAAGGAAATCAGTCCTGTATATTCATCGGAAGGACTGATGCTGAAGCTGAAACTCTAGTACTTTGGCCACCTGATGAGAAGAACTGACTCATTTGAAAAGACCCTGATGCTAGGAAAGATTGAAGGTGGAAGGAGAAAGGGATGACAGAGGATGAGATGGTTGGATGGCACCACCAATGCAATGGACATGAGTTTGAGTAAACTCCGGGAGTTGGTGATGAACAGGGAAGCCTGTCATGCTGCAGTCCATGGAGTCGCAATGAGTCTGACACAACTGATCAACTGAAATGAACTGAACTGAACTGATCTTAAGTCTCCTACAGTGGCAGGCAGGTTCTTTACTGCTAGCACCACCTGGGAAGCCCATGTGTATGGGATTACTTTTCTTTAAATAAATAATAGTTTAAAAATGATGAACATGAAGAGACTAGTCAGACCATCTCCTGTCCCCTCATCAGTGGACTTCCCTGAGTTTCCAGGGCCGTGGGGCTCCTTGGAAGGTCTGGGCTCCTCCCACAGGAGGTGACATCCTGGGAGCAGGGGAGGGGCCAGAACTGTCCCGCTCCAGACCAGCTTCCTCAGTCCCCTTGGCCAGGCCACTCTGATGGTTTTGATGGTGACATGCTGCATTGTGGGGAAGGTGAATTTGGAACTTGGCAAACATCCCCAACGATGTAAAATCGTGAGCTGAATGCATCTCCTATGGTTCAAGGGGGTCTGAAATGACCCAGAGCTGGCGGCCCCGGCCTCTGCCCCCTCCCCCAGAGAGGACGGGGGCACCCTCAGGAACAAACAGGTGCAGTCCCGAAACTAAGAGTGATGAGCATTTATGTGAAAACCGTGGAGGAATCGTCGCTAACCTAAAAGCAGATGGAGCTTTAAGAAAAACCTACCCAGGCTGCAGGCTTCAGGTTATCATAAACTCAACCTCGGGGCGTTTTTAAGAAACAGAGACAGTCCAGCGTGTGCAGGAGGACAGAGCCTTCTTCACAGCGAGGAGGAGTGGACACCTCGTACGGGCCTGGCCTGAGTGCACGCGTGGTGCCTGTGGTCTCCTTGTCCACGGCGGACGGTCACCCTCCACCCCACACACTGAGCTGCCCTGCGGGAGAAGCACGGCTCCCAGGGCAGCAGCACGGCTCCCAGGGCAGCGCGGCCGGCTCCACGGGAGGGCGGGGCCTGAGGAGGGCGGGGAGGGGCCTGGGAGGGCGGGGCCTGGGGCGGGGCCTGAGGGGCGGAGTCTGATGTGGGCGGGGCGTGAGGAGGGCGGGGAGGGGGCTGGGAAGGCGGGGCCTGGGGGTGGGGCCTGAGGGGGCGGGGTCTGATGTGGGCGGGGCCTGAGAAGAGGCGGGGAGGGACACGGTAGGGCGGGGCCTAGGAGGGCGGGGAGGGGCCTGGGAAGGCGGGGCCTGGGAGGGAGGGGTCGTGGGAGGGCGGGGCTGGTGAGGAGGGTGGGGTCATGAGGAGTGCAGGGCTGTAAGAGGGCGGGGCTGTGAAGAAGGCGGGGCCGCGAGGAGGGAGGGACTGGTGCGGGGGCGGGGCTGTGAGGAGGGCGGGGCCAGCACAGCCCTCCCCAGGGACTGGGATGGAGTTCCCAGGACAGGAGACCCAGCTGCACGTTCAGTTCATTTGCTCAGATGTTTCCAACTCTTTGACCCCCAAGGACTGCAGCACGCCAGGCCTCCCTGTCCATCACCAACTCCCACAGTTGACTCACACTCACGTCCATCGAGTCGGTGACGCCATCCAACCGTCTCATCCTCTGTCATCCCCTTCTCCTCCTGCCTTCAATCTTTCCCAGCATCAGGGTCTTTTCCAGTGAGTCAGCTCTTCTCATCAGGTGGCCCAAGTATTGGAGTTTCAGCTTCAGCATCAGTCCTTCCAATAAACACTCAGGACTGATTTCCTTTAGGATGGACTGATTGGATGTCCTTGCAGTCCAAGCCGACTCTCAAGAGTCTTCTCCAATACCACAGCTCAAAAGCATCAGTTCTTCAGTGCTCAGCTTTCTTTACAGTCCAGCTCTCACATCCATACATGACCACTGGAAAAACCATAGCACACTCTAAAAAGAAACCTGCCACCAGCAGAGGTGTCGCCTCACTGCTAATCTGCTACCATCCTCAAGGACATTTGACAGAGGTGAGACAGTCGTTGACTGCTGAGCTGGGTGGGGAGGGGGAGAGGACCCTTGTCTCTTCCTGCAGTGTGACCACAGCTTCTGTGTCCCCCGATCACCAGGGTTCTGCTCTGGACTCAACATCCCACATCCAGGCTTTTCTTTCCCCCCTGGAGGCCACATCCTGCCTGGGGGACAGTCGCCTGCCTTCAATGACAAGTTTCTGTGTTACCTCAAGCCCGGGGTTGAGTCTGACTCCCCTGAGAGCCCCCAGACCTTGGAGTCGGCCATGGCACCCAGATCCCAGGGGAGACCCCTGTCCTCAGACACCCTGGGGAGGCCACAGGGCAGTGAGTGGTATCTTCAAACACCCAAGTGCCATCACAGGAGAGAACAAGAATCCTCAGGGCAGAAGTCTGGGTGGAAAGTGCAGGAAGGGTTATTTGGAATCGACAAAGGAAGCCTGTGTGAGCGTGGACGCTGCTCAGTCTCAGACAGGTGGTGGAGAAGGGGCTGCCTCCCAGCTGGGTTCACCCACACTGAGTGATTCCAGGCCTAGAAGTTGGTCGCACTGCCAGGCCCCGTGACCTCCATCTTCCAGGATCCTTTCCTCTGAGCAGGGGTCCCCTGCTCTGAGAGGCTTTTTAATGCCTCTGAACAGAACATGTGCACATGCTCACAGACATACTGTGTGCATGCGTGCATGCTAAGTTGCTTCAGTTGTGTTCGACTCTTTGTGACCCCATGGACTGCAGCCCACCAGGTTCCTCTGTCCCTGGGATTCTCCAGGCAAGATTGCTGGAGTGGGTGCCCTGCCCGCCTCCAGGAGAAGATACAGTAGCAGGCCCCAAAATGAACTCGGGGTGCAGACACTCCCAGGACCCCCTTAGGCGTCCCTTCTCAGCATCAGACATGCCTAGCTCTGCCCTGTGGGTCTATTAAGGCTCCAGGGTCCTGGAGGGGCCCTGTAGGGTCCCCCTGGGGACAGGTCACCCACCGGCCAGAAGCCATCTGCTCTGACCCCAAGTCTGTTTCCTAGCTATGTGTCTGTGGGCAAGTTCCTCTGCCTCTGTTTCCGTTCCCTCTTCTGGGACGTGAGACAGAGGCCGCTGCCCCTGAGCGTACCTGTGAAGCAGTGATGGGTACATGTCAAGCTCCAGGCTGCAATCAGGGCTGCCGGCCCTGGTTTTGTCCTTCTAACCAGCTGCCTGGAGACAGCAGCGCCCACGCTTCCCAGCAAGCTGGCACATCCTGCCCCCCGCCCGCCCCGTTGCCATGGAGAGAGCTGTGTGCGGAGAAGCAGGCTCAGCAGAGCCTCTGAGGCTCTCCTCCCCTCGGAGGCCCCCTGTCAGCTGCGGGCAGCGAAGGCTCATTAGCGCTGGAGCCCGCGGGCCCTCTTCCCCCGCAGCTTCCCAGCCCAGCCTGGCCTGGCCCTCCGCCTCCTCCCTCCCCCAGCGCAGCCCTGCCGCAGCGCTGGAGGTCACCCAGACACCACGGTTCCCCTTCTCCGTGCAGGTCCCTCCCAGAAGAGCCCCCGGCCTGAGTCTGAGGCTGGCCTGAGATACGGCTCAACCAGCCAGGGCTCCTCTAAGGGGGGCCTTGAGTGCCCGGGGCTCAGATCTGTCCAAGCAAGTGTGTGGCGAGCTCCCGACCAGGCAGCTGCCATGTGTGCGCTCGTAAAACCCCGTCAGGGAGCCGAGGACACAGGGCAAGGTCATCACCCACGCGATGAGTTAACTGAGGCCTCAGTAGCCCGGAGACGGACCTCTGGTATGTAACCAGGACTCCCAGACCAGTTCCGTCAGCCCAGGAACTCAATTCCAAGTGCAGCTCTGACTGCAAACTCAAGCTCTCTGTTCTCGATACTGTCTCCCCAGGCCTCTCTGTGTGGAGAAAACTGTGAGAATCTGCGAATGACCTCACAAGGAGGAAGGTCTTTGGAGATGTGATGAAGGACCTGGATGTGGACAGATTATCCCAGATCATCAGGGTGGGGCCTCAGTCCAGTCACAAGCATGCTTAGAGAAGAGAAGGAGCAGATTGCAGACTCAAATAACACAGAAGGCAATGTGAGGACCGAGGCAGAGACGGGGGGGATGGGGCCCCCAGCCAAGGTCACCTGGGTGTGAAACGCTGGGAGGTAAGACGGCTGCTCCCTGGAGCCCTTGAGGAAGTGCGGGCCGCCGGCACCTTGCTGTGACCCTCTGGCCTCTGCAGCCATAAGAGAATGCATTTGTCTTGTCCTAGGGCTGCCCGTTTACAGCCCTTTGTTGCAGCAGCCACAAGGCAGTCACTGCGGAGTAAACACGTGGGCTCTGAGAAGGGGCACCGACCTGTGCCATCCCTGCCACCCCTCAGGGGCCGGCCTGCACCCTCACACAAGCCTCAGTCGAGCATGTCACGTGTGACCTGCCCAGGCGGAAGCCTGTTTCTCCCACACCCACTTCAGAACCCCCGTTTTCTGCATTTTCCAGGCATGGTGGGGGGGGGACTCACTCCACTTTCTCCATGCCCAGCAGCCATCCTGAGAACAAACCGCAGTGACCCCATCACTCCCACCCCCACCCTTGTGCAGCCACGCCCTCTGCAAGCTGCTCCGGGAGACCCCTAGACATGCCCACTCCTCCACCCGGCAGCTTCAAGGCCACCCTGAAACGGAGCTCTGGGCAGGCACCCACCTTCTGTGCTCAGAATGATGCTCACTTGCTGCACCGTTGGTATCACTGTCGGCTCCCTGATACCCTCTCCTCACAGTCAGGGCCCCCAAACACCTCCTCTTCCTCGATACCCTGCTTGCCGTGAGAGGACGAGACCCTCGCCTGGGGGCTAATAAAGCCACGCGGGAAGGTATGTGCCCGAGTCGTGGGCCCTGGTCCCTGGGAGGCCTCCGGGGGGATGACAGGGGTTGCAGGGTGACCAGAGACCCCCGGTGAGGCCCTCTGCCCGCCTGGTTAGGGGCAGAGGGCTCGACTGTCTGCCCATCAGACCCTCGTGGGCAGAGCACAAGGATCCCAGGAGGCGAGGCTCTGCCTGCCCCTCCCAGGTCTGTGCCGGGAGGGGTGGGCACACAGCCAGAGACCTCGAGCAGATGACCCCACTCCCTGTGTTCAGGGGACAGCGTTCACTCAGCTTAGCAAAGCCGGCCCTGGGGCAGGCCTGGCAGATACGATTTTCTCAACAAAACCTGCTACACGTGTGAACAGGGAGCCCACCACGGTGGGTCAATGCCCCTCTGCTCCAGGACAAGCCAGCTGTCCAGCTGTATTCCGGAGCTCAAGATGGACTCTGTGGGTTGGCCATTTGGACCAGGCTCACAGCTGGGGGTGCCAGCCTCTGCTCCCTGAAGACTCAAACAGCTGTGAATAGCCAGAATGGCCAGGAGTTGGAATGTTCTAGAAGATTCTTGCCTCACATCTGGCACCAGAGCCGGAATGACTCAAGAGGGGGCCTCGGCCAGCCTGCTGACCAGTGTCAACACGTGGCCCTTCTCTGTGACCCAGGCTCCCACACAGCTTGCTGGGTCCCAGGGCCCGTGTTCACACGATCATCCCCAAACCCAGGCAGAGCACCCAGCTCGGAAGGTCACCTTGCTCCCATTCCTCTGTCAATCAGAGCAGACACACACCCACCAGGATGGGAGACCAGAGGTCACAGGTGCCACCCCTGGCAGAGGGTGAAGAGCCGTGGCCGTCCTTTTAAACCACCAGGATCACAACACACAGAGACGGGGGCTCAAGCGCCTGCCTGGGGGCAGTGGTGGCAGCACCAGCGGGCCCTGTGCCCTGACTTGCACGTTGAGGAAAGGCGGGAAGACCCCGGGAGTCGGAAACGCTGGCTGACTCCAGGGCTCCCAGTGATGGGAACTGCCCCCCTCCCACTGGAAGCTGAGCATCCCGTGAGGCAGGGCAGGTTCTTGCCAGCAGCTCCGCACTGGGGTCAGAACCCACACTCCACCCACACTTCCCGGCGGCCCAGGCTGCAGCGCAGGCTCTGGAAGTGGAAGTGTTAATCGCTCAGTCGTGCCCAACTCTGTGTGACCCCCATGGACTACAGGATCCTCTCTGTCCAGGGGATTTCCCAGGCACAGGTCCTGGTACCCAGACGCCTTCAAGCCAGGAACAGCGACCTGGACCCCACGTTGGCTGCAACTATCAGAGAAGCAACAGGATTGGGATGCTGGCTTCCAGACCTAGGACCCTGGCTTGCTGTGACCCACTGGCACGGGAACTGCCTCATGCGTGTCTGGTTCCCCAAAGCTGCAAGTGAAAAGATGCACCATTAAGTTCGCAGGATGCCCTGGAAAGATCCCTGGCCTGTGAACACTGAATTTTTTAAAACTACTCAAATGCGGCCCCCTCTAAAAGACACACTGCAGCCCAGTCGCCTCCTTTTGGATCCAGGAGCGCCTGGCAGGTCCACATGCCCACATCTGAGAGCCAACATCCTGGGCAGTGGTCTCGGCGGCGCGTGGGCTGGTGGGGCTGGACGGGTAGCAGATACACACAGGACCAGTGCAGGACTCAGGTCAAACACCCCCAGCTCAGGCTCACCGTGAGGCGGGCTGTCTTCCGTGGCAGGGGAGCTGCTCGAGTTGCCGGGGGGAGCCTCTGTGAGGCCTGGTCACCCACCCACTCTGAAGACCAACTTTGCCCTGGTTTGCCGTAATCCATTCTCTTCCTTAGAGCCACCATTGCTTGGGGGAATCCATTAGTGCCTGCCAAAATTGCAGAGGTCATCCTTAAAACAGTAATTTAAAATTCTGAAATTGTCTGCTAAATTTAGACACAGTTCTGATGAGCACCTGATTTCTCTCTCAGAACATTCTCGGCTCTAGTGGGGAGAGGAAGGAGCAGAGAGTTGGTGGTCTGCATGTGGGGGTGTTCGTGATGCCCCAGCTGAGTGCAGGGCCAGCCAGAGCCTTTCAGGGCCAGAAGAAGCCCCGCGGGGGAGTCAGAGATCCATAACCTGGTGACTCAGGTCTTAGACACGTTGGACGCACACGGGGGCTGCTTCATGGGGAAAGGAGACTGTCTTCCTGGCTTGGGGGCTGAGGCTGCCCAGCCCCGGGCCGCCAGCTCTAGATGACCTGCTGGCGGTCACCTCAAGCTGTGAGAAGTGCAGACCCAGGCCAGCTGTGGGTCAGGGGGTGGCTCTGTGCCCCGGGCCTGCAGGAGGGGAAGGACTGATCACAGCCACCCAGCAGGGCCTGAGTCCTGCCAGCGTCTGCCTGACCGAGTGCTGGGCAGCTCGGGTGCGAGGACAGTGGGGGACACCGCAGGGCTATCCAGGAGGAAAGGAGGGGACACTGCGCGCCTCGGGGGAGGGACAGGGACGCAGGTCCGTCTGTGAGGGGGACGCCCCAGCAGTCAGCGCCACGGAGGACGGAGCCCCCCTCCCCTGCACCAGACGCCACCTCTGTCTGTACCCAGGGTCCCCCTCCCCTCCCCCCCTTCACTCTCCCCCACCCCTCCCCCTCCACCAGAGCCTCAGTGAGGTTGTCCTCCAATCACAGGGCAGGGATTCGGGTGGGCGTGGCCGCTTCACCCAATCACAGCGCAGGGACGGGAGGATGCACGCCTGCGGAGGGCGGGGGTCAGTTAGGGTTAGGGTTAGCGCCCAGATGCCTTCTCCCAGACGGCGCGGTGGTGGTGCAGGAGGCCAGGAGGGGACGGGGCGGACCGCAGAGCCTGAGGTTGTCTGAGGGCCTCGGATAGGCCTGGAAGGGTTCCGAGCAGAAGGGCCCCGAGCGCGCAGGAGAAGGCGCTCCACGGCGGGGTGTGGCGCAGGGGTGAGAACACGAGCGTTCGCGGGGAGGGCTGGGCCAGGCCGGAGGCCGGAGCCCATCCAGGGACTTCAGAAGTGGTCAAGACCCCGGGCGATGAGAGCTGGAGCCAGGCGAGGGAAAGGGCACCCACGGGAGAGGCAGAGCGAAGCTGGGCTTCCCGACTCCGGACGCGGGTGCGGGGCTTCCCCAGGGCAGGAGAGGGGTGGGCGGGTGAGGCATGAAGCCCGGCAAGCCCGCCCCCTGTTGCTGCTTCTGAGGCCCGCTGGGTATGCCCCACAGAGACGGCCAGGGGCAGCTGAAAATGCCCCTCCCGAGCTCTGCGGAGACCTCAGCGTAGAGACAGAGGTGGGGTCTTTGCGTGGGTGTGACTGCAGCTGGCGGAGGCTGAGACCCCCGGGCTACCCAGGGTGCGAGAGGCCAAGCATGGTAGCCCAGGAGCAGAGAGGGCGGCAGGAAGGGACCGGTGAACGAGGCGGGCGTGGTCCCCAGAAGCCGAGAGGTTTCCCACAAGGACGGGGTGGACAAGTGCCCAACTCTGCAGAAGGAGGACACTTCGATTGAGTGTCCAGTGGCACCGGGAGACGTCTGAGACCCCTCCCAAGTTCCTGTCCTCCTCCACCCTCTTCCCATAGCTCCAGCCCCTCTCCCCACCTGCTCCGGCACCCCCACAGTGCAGGTGTCTGCACTGTGGGACAGCACACCTAGAGGATGGTCACAGAGCAGGAGGTGCCTCTGCATGTCATTTCCTCCCGAGGGAGCCCTGCAGCCAGGCCTCCGGCTCCCGCTGCGTGCAGACCCAGAAACGTCCGGAATCCAGGTCCCGGGCACAGGTCCCCTAGGGACACAAAGGGGGAGGGACCTGGAGCAGAGTCCAATGTCAAGGCCAAGGCAGGATAGGTGCCTCGAGTCACCTGCAGGGGCTGCAAGTAGCCTGGGCATGTTCAAATGCCACCCCAAGTACCACACATGCACACACAAGAACACACGCCTGTGCACACACATGAACATCCATATATATATGAACACACACGTGCACACATGTAGTGTCCCCCGGGCCCAGGGACACCCCCCACACACAGACGTGGCTCCTCACAGCCCAGCAGAACCTCCTGGCCGCCGGCCGCCTCCCAGGCTGTGGGGACGCACAGGCCTTGCTGGCTCAGACTCGCTCCCTGTCAACCGGTCAGAGAAGCTGACAAGCGAGGGCAGGTCGCCAACTTGGCCTTGGCTCCACTTGGAGGCCGGACTGGCAGATAAACTGATCCTGGAGGGGGGCGAGGCGGGGAGGCAAGAGGAAAGCCCGGAGGGAAGATTTCAGATTCGTTTTCCTGCTCACCACGCGTGCGCCCTCCAAGGCTCACAGCTGCAGTCAGGAGGCTGACGGGGCGCCAGCCAGGAGCGGGCAGATGGCATGGGAAGGGAGCACGGACTCATGGGGAGGGCCCGGGACCCACTGCCGCGGGAGGAGGTGGTGGCTCTGGAGGAGGTGGCTGGCAGCCGACCTTGGAGCATCTCGAGAGGCATTCCAGCTCATTCCAGGTCATTCTGGCTCGTTCCAGCTCATTCCAGCACAGGAGAGCCAGAAGCCAGAGTCACAGGCAGCCTGGAAGGCGCTGGCCTCTCATCCGCATCGCTGCTCGAGCGAGGACTAGACAGGCTCCATGGGTGTCCCTGAGCGCTGGCCCTGGGTGAGTCGATGGCTGGTGTCCGTGTGGCCACTTTTTAGCAGAGAAGAAACTCCGGTGGTCAGAACAGCAGCTCCTGAGAACACTCCTTCCCACCTGTCGTGCTCGGAGACCGCCCCAGGCCCTGGTGAAGATGTCAGTGGGGGCTGGGCCCTGTTGTTACTATGCTCTGAGGTCACGTGCACCCCGTCTTCACTCCAAGAAGTGGGTTCAGTCATTCCCTGGTCATCTTCTTTTTGTTTCAATAAGTCCCAAGATTAAAAAAAAAAAAAAAAAGAAACACCGCTGCAGGAATGGCTGTAACAGACATCTGAACTTTCAGGACATCATTTCAACTGAGCCTCCCGTGTCCCCCAGGGCATGGCAGCTCTGCAGGCACTGGGGACCAGGACTGGGGGAGCATGCAATTCCAGGAGGCGGGGGGTGTCCCTCTCCTGGAGGGACAGCTTGTTTCCAAGTTCTGCCTGCCTGTCACTGCTGACCGAGTCCCCAGTGCCCGAGGCCCATGTGGCTGTCTCTTCCGGACATGCTCCTAGTTTCAGGGTCGGATCCCTTCTTGGCTCTGTCTTCAGCCTCTTCCCTGTGGGTCACAGATGGCACTGGAGGCCAGGAGTAGTCAGGGCTGGAAATGAAATTGGGACATCAGCAGAGTGATGTAGAACTCTGTGCGCGTGTGTGTGTGGGTGTGTGTGCACACATGCTGGTGCTAAAGCTGCGCCGTCTGGGTGCACACAGGTCTCCTTTCCCCCTCGCAGGAACAGCCAGGCCTCAGCTCCGGGGTGGGGGTAGGGAGGAGGGACGCAGTTGAACTCTCGCACTTCCCCAGGACGACAGGAGTGGCCGAGGAGCCGTCCTCAGCGAGCGGCAGAGAAGCACGTGCCACGGGGCAGAGGCGGGAAGGCGAGGAGCCAGTGGGCGCGGCGGGTGCCAGGGCCGGCCTCCTGGGTTCTGGCGCCGTCGGGGTCTGCCTTGGCTGCAGAGAAAGCACTGTGTTAAACCCTGTGTTTGACGTGCCGAGACCTCTGCCCCCTCCATCCCTGATGGCCTGTCCTCAGGTGGCCGGGAAGCTGGACGTCAGCAGTTGGCTCCCTGGGTCCTTCCATCTCAGCGGGCCCTCAGGGCAGGGGAGACCACAGGCCACGCCCCCGGGCCCAGTTCAGAACCCTCCCTCCTGCATCACACACGGGGCCCACTTAGTCCTGGGATGCTGGGTGATGCCAAATGGAGTGACCGTAGGTTTGGGGCATGGGGGGGTCCACCCGTCCACACTAGCACCCACAGCTCTGGGCCACAAGCACATGGGAGGTGCAGCTGACCGGGACAGCGTGGCCACGTCTGTCTGCTCGTGTCTGTCTATCATCTCACACTGCAGACGCGCAGCGTGGCCTTCGAGCCACGGGGCCAGCGCCCGGCAACACCATGAGATGCTCTCCATCCCCATCTGTGTCTCTGTCTGTCTCTCTGTCTGTCTGTCTGTCTCTCTGACACACACACATTCACACACACCACAGGTGTACACACGCGTGTGCTCACACATGTGCGGTTAGTCCCAGGGGCTGCAACGCTGTGACCACCATGCACGCGCTGGCAGAGCCAAGGAGGGGAACGCACCTGTCTTCCCACAGCTTTGATCTGTTTTCCTCTCTTTGATTCCGTCTCAAACAAACCCCTGGGGATCATCCCCTTTCTTTATTCATCTCTCCTTTTCCTCTCTAGGCAGCAAGATTCAAAGGGAAGAACCCCAGGTGAAGAAGCAGCCAGCAGAGGGCCTGGGGGCTGTCCCCGCCCCCCACCATCCACCTCAGGACCTCCTCCCCCGGCGGATGGAAGGGGTGGATGTCTCCCCACCCAGAACCTTCCCCGGATGGGCTGCGTCAGCTGGGCGTGGCCTGGCTCCTTCCAGAGTGAATCAGGACGGGACTCTATCCTGACCGTGGTTCCCCTGCTCCTGCCAGGAGCCCCCGCTTTGTGGGAGCCTGAGCTCTCCTGCAGAACCACCGGGGGGACAGGAGGGTCCCAGATGCGGGGAGAGCCGGGCCCTCCCCTCCTGCAGGCGCGTGAAGCCCTGTGACGAGAAGGCTCAGGTTCTCCGCCTCCAGCCCCTCACAGTGCCTGTGACCCCGAGGTAGCATCTCTGCCCACCTGGAGGGTGGATGGAAGCCCACCCACCCTGCTCTGGTCGCGGGGTTGTGCCCCCCTTGTCTCTGCCCATGAGCCTACCCAGGAGGCCGTCCACTGCAGTGGATGCTCAACCCGGAGCACTGTCCAAGTCAGGGGCTTCACTGCAGAACTGCTGGGAGGGGGCAGGGGGCGGTGGCCCAGCCAGTCGCTGGAGCCGAGATGAGCTGAGAATGGCTGTCCTCGGAGAGAGGTCTCTGTGTTCCCTCGGGTGACTGACAGGCGGGGGCGGCAGGCCGGGGCCATGACCTCAGGGTGAGGGGCCAGGGGCCGCCGGGGGTCCAGGGGTCACCCAGGCTCTCGCCCGGCTCAGCTCTGCCACCCACGGGCTTCCTGGCAGTGGGGGCGACTCCACGAGCTGTTCCACAGTCCCCGCCCCACGCCCCGTGATGGGAGACCCAGCCAGGAAGTGATCCGGGTGGTGGGCGCCGAGCTCGCAGATCCCGAGCAGAGGCCTGGGGTGGAGGGACCTGGAGGAAGTGTCCCCAGTGGTAGGGGCAGAGGTGCGCCAAACTCGGGATCTGCCTGGTTCCGGGGGGCACATGCACCGGCTCCCGGTCAGGCTGAGGCAGGGCTGACCCCCGGGCTCTGTGACCCTGCGGGGCTATGACCCTGAGGGGCCCTGTTAGTGCAAGAGGGTCACAGGTCCTGCGACGGGGCCCGGCCGGGGTCTGGTCTTCTATCACACTGACCTGGCCACGATCTTATTCACCACGACACACACACAGCTGCATACACACACACCCTTGCACACACACGCAAGGCCGGGCTGGAGATCTTGGCCCGTCTCTTTCCTTGGCATCTCAGCTGACCTGTCCCCTCTGGCTCCACGGGACCCAGATAATGGGGAGAGTCAGGAAGCCACCAGTCTCCCAACGCCCTCTGCCTGAGGGCTCAGCCCCTCGGGGTGGTGAGCTGGCCTGGTCACCAGCCCCAGGCCAAAGACACAGGTGCCAGCAACGCCCAACACCAGCCCCTGGGGCCACCAGCTGTCAGGTGTAACCGCGCCCTCTGTCTGCGTATCACCTCCTCAGGTGGTCGCGTGTGACGCCTCCTGTTCGCTCCTGGGCCCCTGACCCATGCAAACCTCCCCTTACCCCTTTGCTTGCTGACTGTTAGGACCCGGAAACTAGAGAGGTCACAGGAGTCACGCAAGGTCACAGAGCCAGACAGGGACAGGCTGCCCTGGGCTCAGCGTGGCCCACTGTCATCCCGCTGAGAGTCCCGTGTGTGTGTGTGCGTGCATGTTAGTGTGTGTGCATGCTTGTGGTACATACACTGCGAGTGTGTGTGTGTGATTGGAGGGGGTGGCGTGGGGGACCAGGCTTGCCCATCAGGAATCCTGGGGGCAGTAAGGAGAGCCTCAGGCCCAGCGCTCCACCAGGTCAGGGGTGATGACCAGCCCTGGCCCCTTCTCCATCACAGGAACCCCCATAACCTACAGCGTCAACCACGTCCCACCTGATCCTCCACAAAGGTTATCAAAGGCAGACGAGAGAAATGCTGTTTCCATCACTTTGAAGATGATCAAACGGGCCCAGAGAGTGCCTGCCTGAGGTCACCCCAGCAATGAAAACAGAAGGGGGAGCAGAGAAGGGCGCTTCCTGCAGTGCCCGGCTGACCTGGGGTGGTGTGGTCCTCCAGGCATCCAGGCCTGAGTCCCACAGCTCCCCCGGGTATACGATGAGGGGGAACCCAGCGATCTCCACGGCATCTCCCAGATCAAAGACGATTGCAGAGCTGACCCGAGGCAGCAGGAAGCAGCCGGCCGGAGACGGAACCGAAGCCCACGAGGTCTCTCCAGCCACGTCCAGCCACCTGTCACCGCAGAGCGGCCGAAGCCCAGCACACACATTGCCCTCCTCAGCCCAGACCAGGCGTGGGGGATGCCGGGTACCCCGTGTGCCTGGGGGTCCAGCCTGGTGGGCGGCCGGCCAGGGCGGGTCCGTCTCTACCCCAGCACTGGGTCTCCAGGGGTGGTGAGCTGACTGTGGATGCTTCCTTCTTGCCTCCCCGTGGCGAAGCACCAGCTGTCACGAGCGGAGCAGAGGTATGTGGGAACCATCCCCTCCCCAGCCCGCCGTGGAGGAGGTGTCCGAGGAGACGGGCAAGGCCAAGATGGGCAACGTCCCCGGGTGTCCGCGGAGGACGGCAGCTCCCTTCTCCTCCGTCCACGGCACACCACCAGCCACGCCACACACAGTCACCTCCTCCTCCTCCAGAGGTGTCCCCAGGCTCAGCCCAGCCCCTTCCAACACCCGGAAAGGACGAGGAAGCAGCCAAGGAGAGACTGAAAGGGAGAAAGCTCAGAGCGATTCCCCAGGACGACGCTGAGCCATCGACAGAGAAAGCGGAACACAGCCAGCTAGGACCAGCTTTACGCCTGAAAGTCATCCCCACGTGAGGCTGCTTTTACGTCCGAAGCTGACCTCACAAGGCCCTCTTCGTCATCTCAAACTCTCAAGCTCATCTTCCAGGAAGGTGTCTGCAAAGAAGGCGTTTTGATTCAGGACACGTCCTGTGAACCCCTGGGAGGGTGGCTGGTCAGCCCCAGGGTTCAGGGTTCGGGGCCTCCCCCAGAGGGCAGGGTGGGACCCACGGCCGGCACCCCTTCCCCTCTGCAGGCCCCGCCCCTGCCCCCAGACTTCAGCCACACAGGCGTGTTCCCCGCAGCCGCCCGGGAGACGTGAGGTCCTGCTGGCTCACGGAAAGCGCAGGGGCCCCGCTGACCCCCGCCCCTCACATGTTATCATCGGGCCCCGAGGAGGCCGCCGAGACGTGGGGAGAACCCAGCTTCTCGCAGCCGGGAGGGGTCTGAGCCCAGGTGCTCTCCCAGCGGTCAGGCGGGTGGTCCTGCCCTGAGGCCCGGCTCCTCCACGAGAGGAGGCTCCGTGACTCCCGTGTCCCGCCACACCCTACGGCAGGAACCTCCAGTTAGAAGGCGATGCTGCCCGCTGGACGCCTTCATTCACAAATAGGTCCAGTGACTAACGGAACTCGGCCGGGAAGCAGGGTCCTCGGGGGCGTGTGCGCCCCAAGGGTTCACGTGGAGGGAACACCGCGCCAGCCCAGGGGCTCAGCTGCTGCTGACAAAACCAAAGTGAGAAGCAAGAGCGGGAGGGGAAGGCTGGCTCTGGGCTGCTTCCACCCGGGAGCATTTCCTCCAGGGACACGCTCACACTGCCCCCCGAGCCTCTCTCGTCTCCACGGCAGGCCCAGGGCCGGTTTGAGGGGTGTCCTGAGAACACAGGGCGCATCCTCGGACACACTCCAGGCCAACCTCCAACCCCACCAGCAGCCCACTGCTCGCCTGGCACCCAGGACCCGCAGCGGAGCCGGTGAGACAGCGTCCCAGCCCCCCAGGGCCCGTTCAGGAATTCCAGCCACCCAACGGCCCACGGACCAGGAGCAGAGCGGGCTGGGGGCCCCCGACGTGCAGGCGCCGATGGAGCCCCCATCGCCCGAAGCATCTGACAGGGTCATTCGACCCCCAGGAACGCCGGGCCTTCTGGAGGACGAGCTCAGGGCACTCCCGCCCAGCCACACCCAGCACCTGGCCTGGAGTGTGACCCAGAGACCCTGGAGCAGAGCCGCCCGCCGGGACGCACCTGCCAGCCTCGGGCGCAGGGACCGCACAGCCTGCGGGTCACGCGGGACAGCACGCAGGTCAGCCTCCTGGGAGCTGCCCCAGGAAGCCACTGCCTCCCGGGCCGGCCAGGGCATCACCGTGCAGACAGCGGGCTCCCACAGGGGCCCCTCCCCACGGGGCCATGGCACACTGCACGCACGCACCCCCGGTCCACACCAGCCCCACGGTGTACACGCATGCACACGCACCACACACACTCCCAGCAGCCACAGAGGCACACCCGTGTGCTCACACCCCCCCCCCCGACATGGCCCGTGGTTAGAGGAGCCAGATCTGGGGTCCCCTGGCCCCTCTGAAGCATTGGAGTACCCCCCACCACCTCCCCTGCTGCCAGGAGCGGCCGTCTCATCCTCTTCTGTCTCCCGCGGGCCCGGGGCTCAGAGCTGGCAGGAACCGGGGACCAGGGGGCAGGGGGGCGGGGGGCGGCCAGGGAGGACAGAGGAGAGGGTCTACAGTCACGCGTGGAGATGGAGCACCACGTGCTTGCTGCCCCGCGCAGAAGCCGGGCAAGCGGGGCGGCGGGGAGCTGAAGGGGGGCCTGGGGTTTGGGGGAGCGTGCAGGAGGGTGGGGGTCCTGGGGGTCTGGAGGGCCGGGACCTGGAGGGGAGTCTGGGGTGGGGAGGAGCATCCAGGAGGGTGGGGGTCCTGGGAGGTTGGGGGCGGGGTCTCTAGAGTCTGGGCCCCGGGGGCGCGTCACCCCGGTCTCAGCCCAAGCCACACAGTGTGTGTCCTCGGGGAGGACGTGCAGGCTGCCTCTGGCTCATCTGTGGCATCCGCGCGGGCGAGGACGAGCCTGGGCCCCGCGCCCCACACCTGCCCCGCGCCCCCTGCCACCCTGCAGCCTGGGAGGCCGCTCCTGTCGGCGCGCCGTGCCCACGGGGCACGTCAGAAGCCAGGCCCTGCTGGTGACAAGATGCTGCTTCTGCGAGGGCCAGCGGCCGTCAGCACAGGGGGCGGGGCATTTAAAGGGGCCACAGACACATCTGCTCAGACACACGCACACAGGTGCACTTGCACAGACACACAAAGACAGACACTTGTCCTGAGAGCTGGCGGCCCTTCCTGGCCTCCCTCCGGAGAAGCCCACTGGCCTGTGAGCACCACGACCCCGGGCGTGAGCCCTTCCCGCTGGGCGCCCAGAGGGCGTCTGTCCCCTGATGTCAGCCCTCTGGGTGTTCCCACCACCCCTGCCCGTGCGGACAGAGCCCAGCCTGCGGGGGACCCAGAGGGTGTCTTGCACTGCACAGGATTGCCTGCGTTCACGTGTCTCTCCAGCACTTTCCAGGATCAGCAGCCGGCAGGCAGGGCTTCCTGGCGCTCTGCCATGCCCGTGACCCCAGGCGTGAGGGTGGCACGGGGTCGGGCACTGGGACACCAGGCACAGCCCTGGGGGACCCTCCCCAGCCCCTCACCTGGGTCGGGGGGGAAGCCGTCCGAGGAGCCTCTGGGGGCCTCAGCTCCCGAGGGGCGTGTTCCTCCCAGGTCACCAGGAAGGCATGGAGTCAGGACCTCCCGTGGACCTGGTGCGGGGACTTGGCCTGCAGCGGCCTCCCCTCGGGTCCGGCCTGAAGCCCGTGTCCATTGTCAGCTCGTGGCATCGGCCCCAGGACCTCGCACTGCTGCTGAATGTCCTAGCTCCTCTGCCACCAGTTGTGAAAACGTGCCCATCGTGAATGAATGAGGCACCCCCGTGCTCAATCACAACACACAGAAAAGTCCCTCCATTGTTAAATGGTACTAAGACAAAAAAATACACATTGTAATAGATGACTGTCCCAGGTGATGCTGTGGCAAAGAGCCTGTCTGCCCGTGCAGGAGAGTGAAGAGAAATTGATTTGATCCTTGCGTCGGGAAGATCCCCTGGAGGAGGGCATGGCCACCCACTCCAGGATTCTTGCCTGGAGAATCCCATGGACAGAGGAACCTGAGGGGCTACAGTCCCTGAGGCCACAAAGAGTGGAACACGACTGGAGCACTTAGCGTGCATGGAAATAAATTTTCCCCCACGCTCTCTTAGATACTTCTGGAAGATCTACATTTTTTTACAACCTTCTGGAAAGCAATGTCCTTGTACTTATCAAGGGATTCTAAAACATTCACATTCTTTGATCAAAGGTGAGAACATGAGGTGCAGACAGAGTTTTCCTCACAACGCTGTCTGCTGTAACCATGCTTCTGAAGCACAAGGACTCTGTTTTGCAAACAGAAAAGCACTTCATTTTCTCTGCCACTTTCTTAGAGGCCTGCTGTCTTGACGACCGAACCCCACCCTGAACAAGATCACAGGCAGGTCCTGTAATTCCTTGGGGATGAGGTCAACTGCAGAGGACAGAAATCCAGCAGAGGTGACCTCAGGATTGCAGGCTCAGGCCCAGTGGACAGCTGTCTCTTCTGAGATGGTGAATGTCCTCTGGTGGGAGGGACTCCAGGGAGAAGGGAGCGTGGACGACCGTGGGGTCTGCGGGGGCGGGGCTGGTGTAATTAGCCGTTTGTGTTGTCAGATGCCAGACCCAAGTCTGCCCCTGGAGGTGGAGACAGACGGCCAGCAACAGGGGAGATCTAAGCTAAGTCATCGCCTGGATGTAACTGGACATCATACAGCACCACCATTAAATACATGACTTTTTAAAGTCTTTAATTTCTTGGAGAGGAGCTTATGCTTAAGTGTGGGGCATGAAAGTGGACAAAAGTCCCTTAGAAGAAAAGACAACCAGAAAGTGAAGTGAAATTTAATGCCTGGAGCAGCACGTGAGCACTGCTTCTCCGGACAGCCTGTCAGGTGGCCTCGCCCTTTCTTTCATTTCTCTGTAAGTTCCTATGTCTTTCCCTCCAAGGAGCAAGGCTTTACCCCTTAAGGAAAGCAGTCCCGGTATGGACAGCTTGCATCTCCCACCCTGGCGGGTCAGCGCATAGCCACGGTCGGTAAGAAGGAGGCGTGCCAGCTGCCTCCTGGAGAGGAAGAGCTGGGGGTGTGCGAGACCCCCACAGCCCCTGTTACCATTCCATCGCCTGCCCACGTGGATGAGCAAGAGAAGGCGGCAGGAGAGAGGCGCCCCGCCGGTGAGGGCCCAGCGTATGTTTGCAGAATGAACTCCTCCCACAAGCTGTGCTTCAGTAGCATCGGTCGTTTATGCTCTGATTTTGTCTGCCCAGACCCCAGCTGGAGCCCGCCTGCCCAAGGGCTCGCGATGACCTCAGCCCCACGTGCGGCGGAAGGATGGCGCCCCTTCCCTGGCGTGAGTCTCTGTGACCCTCCCCTCCCTGCAGCAGAGGGCTGGGAACCGGGGCGACACAGCAGACTGCTGCCCAGAGCTAGGCTGGTGCCCAGCTGGGGAACAGAGCCAAGAAGAGCTCTTAGCCTCCTGCCCCCAGCGAGGGCTACCAGCAGGGAGACAGAGTTAAACCCGGCTGGTGGAGCCCTCCCAGGACCCCTCGGGAACGAGAGTCACCGAGACGCTGAGGGCGCTCTGCTCAGGGATCCGACTCCTCAAGTTCGGCTCAGGAGGAAGCGCAGCGACCCAGAGGCCGCTACCACCTGAGTGGGGGGCCTCAGCTCGTGCGGGGGGCGCATCCTCCTCCATCTCCACCCCTCCGTCCTCCTGCCATCTCTGGGGGGGTCACCCGCTGCCTCGTGGTGAGGGTGGGCCGTGCAGTTCTCGCGGGCGGCCTGCAGCAGGCGTGGCTCCCTGCCCGAATGTAGGGGTGCCACCTTCTCCACGCTCGTCTCTCCTCTCTGCTGTGCACTCGAGACCACAGGTGCCCAGCGGCCCCGCTAAGCTGGGTCCCCTCACCACCACCCGCAGGAAGTCCGCCAGGGGCCTGGCATCTGACTGACTTGGGGCCCGAGATGCCCTTCTCACTGAGCATCTAAGATGATGGGTCAGACCAGACAAGGTCAGATCGAGTCGCCCCTCTGCTCAGAAGAGGCTCCCCTCAGTCCTAAGTGTCCTGGGAGACCCAGCGGCCCCCACGTTCCTCTCCCGACCTCGCCTCCCCCCTCCACTCTGCAGGCGTCCGGCTCCTCCACACTTGCCGAGCGTGCCCCACCTCAGGCCTCTGCACCCCCTGGGGCCCTTTCCCCGGGCGTCTGGCCACGTGACTCAGCCGTCTGCAGATATGAAGCCCGTGTAAGCACACCCCCACCCCGTCCCCGAGTCTCTCCTTAACACGTCACCAACAATGCGGCGTGCAGTTTACTCATTTTATCTTATGTCTTCCTCCAGTGGAAGGTGGGTTCCATGAGGGCAGTAACTTGTGTGTGTGTGTGAGTCTGTGTGAATGAGTGTGTGAGTGTGTGTGTGAATGAGTGTGTCTGCAAATGTGTGTACATGTGAATGTGTGTGTGAATGTGTGTGAATGAGTGTGTGAATGTGTGAATGAGTGTGTGTGAATGTGTGTGAATGAGTGTGTGTGTGTGAATGGGTGTGTCTCCATGTCTGTGTGAATGTGTGTGAATGAGTGTGTGAGTGTATGTGTGTGTGCATGAGTGTGTGTGTGTGAATGTGTGTGTGAATGAGTGTGTCTGTATGAATGTGTGTATCTGTGTGAATGAGTGTGTGTCCATGTCTGTGTGAATGTGTGTGAATGAATATGTGTGTGTGTGTGTCTCTGAATGAGTGTGTGGGCATCTATGTGAATGTGTGTGAATGAGTGTGTGAGTGTATGTGTGTGTGAATGAGTGTATCTGTGTGAATGTGTGTGAAGGAGTGTGTATATGTGTCTGTGTGAATGAGTGAGTGTGTGTGTGTGAATGAGTGTGTCTGTGTGAATGTGTGTCAATGAGTGTGTATGTGTGTCTGTGTGTGAATGAGTGTGTCTGTGTGAATGTGTGTGTGAGTGTGTCTATGTGAATGAGTGTGAATGAGTATGTGTGAATGTGTGAGTGTGTGTGTCTATGAGTATACGTCTCTAAATGTGTGTATGTATGTGTGTGAATGAGTGTGTCTGTGTGTGAATGAGTGTGTGTCTGTGTGAATGAGTATGTGTAAATGTGTGAATATGTGTGTGTGTCTGAATGAGTGTATGTCTCTGAATGTGTGAATGAGTATGTATGTGTGTGTGTGTGAATGAGTGTGTCTGTATGAATGTGTGTGTGAATGAGTGTGTCTGTGTGAGCGTGTGTGAATGAGTGTGTATGTGTGTCTATGTGTGAATGAGTGTGTATGTGTGTCTGTGTGTGAGTGTGTATGTGTGTCTGTGTGTGAGTGAGTGTGTGTCTGTGTGAATGAGTGTGTATGAGTGTGTATGTGTGTCTGTGTGAATAAGTGTGTATGTGTGTCTGTGTGTGAGTGTGTATGTGTGTCTGTGTGAATGTGTATGTGTGAGTGTGTGTATCTGTGTGAATGAGTGTGACTATGTGTGAATGAGTGTGTATGTGCATCTGTGTGTGTGAGTGTGTGTGTGTGTGAATGAGTGTGTGTCTGTGTGTGAGTGTGTGAATGAGTGTGTGTGTGTGAGTGTGTGTATCTGTGTGAATGAGTGTGACTATGTGTGAATGAATGTGTATGTGTGTCTGTGTGTGTATGTGTGTCTGTGTGAATGAGTGTGTGTCTGTGTGAATGTGTGTGTGAGTGTGTGTGTCTGTGTGTGAGTGAGTGTGTGTGTCTGTGTGAATGAGTGTGTGTCTGTGTGAATGTGTGTGTGAGTGTGTGTGTCTGTGTGTGAGTGTGTATGTGTGTCTGTGTGAATGTGTGTGAATGAGTGTGTGTGTCTGTGTGTGAGTGAGTGTGTGTGTGAATGTGTGTGTGAGTGTGTGTGTCTGTGTGTGAGTGAGTGTCTGTGTGAATGTGTGTGAGTGTGTGTGTCTGTGTGTGAGTGAGTGTGTGTCTGTGTGAATGTGTGTGTGTGAGTGTGTGTGTTGTGTTCCCTCCTCTCTCAGAGCCTAGACCCGTCTCTGGACCTACAGGCTTCCCTCAGTAAGCACCTGCTGAATGAATGAGCTGGGACACAGGCCCCAATATTATAAGCAGAGGAGACAGGCAGGAAACGGGAAAAATCAGGAAACCCTCATCCCAGAGGGATCCATGTCTGAACTACACGTGACACCGGGGTCCCAGCGGCAGCTCCATCGAGTGGGGCCTGCAGGCCCTGCTCACAGAACAGCTCGACTCCAGCCCACAGGGGTCGCCCCTGGATTCCAGCCTCAGGCCCAGGGGAGGCAGGAGAAGGGCCTCGGGGCCAAGGACACCGAGCAAAGGCGGAGGCCAGTGCCGGGTGGGGACTGAGGCCAGCGGCAATCAGCGGGGCGTCACCGCAGGTCCAGCCAGCAGGGTGCTCTGAGGGCGAGGGGGGCCCAGGGCAGAGGGAGGAGCAGGCGGGTCCAGGCGCCGGGGCTGCCCCCAGGGATCAGCGGTGGGTGAGGGGAGACGCCGGCCGCCTCCTGACCAGCGGGGGGCTTAGTGGGGAGACCGGGTGGGCCCCCGGGGAGCCTGAACGCACAGGCCTGGGCTGGGCACCGGCAGCTGCTCAACCTGCCGAGCTCAGCCAGCTAATGCCGGAGCTCGAGGGCCAAGGTCTCTGCCTGCCGAGGCGTAGGGGACGGGGACTTGTGCTTCCTTCAGCGTCTTCCCTGAAGACTTGGCCCCCCTGGTGGCTCAGACAGTAAAGCGTCTGCCTGCAATGCGGGAGATCGCGGTTCAATCCCTGGGTCCAGGAAGGGCCCCTGGAGGAGGAAATGGCCACCCACTCCAGTACCCTTGCCTGGGAAATTCCACGCACGGAGGAGCCTGGTGGGCTGCAGTCCTCGGGGCCGCAGAGAGTCGGACACGCCTGAGCAGCTAACACACAACCTCACATCCGCTCCTCTCCTTTTACCACCTCGCTCTGCTGGCAGCGGGGGAAGGATCAGAAGAGGGTTCTGCCCTGCAAGGGGGGCTTTCCTCAGACTTAAATCCTGGATAAATACACAGCTGAGACCTTTGCAGTACGACCTTGGAAACTGAATTAAAGGTGCAGCTCTCCTCGGCGGTGGACTGACCTGCTGGAGCCGCAGCTTCTCTGGGGGCAGAGTCCCAGAGGCGGGTGTGGCCGAGGGGGTCCGCAGGGTGGGGAGGGGGGTTAGCAGAGGACACGGGGCCACCCAGGCTCCACCACCCTCCCCGCCTCCGTCCCCAGAGAGGAATGGAAGACCCCGCTCCACTCCGCTGGGTATGGCATCGGCTTCTTTGTGTTATTTGTTTCTTTCCCTACCAAAAGGAGTTCAAAAGTTGAGAGCTGATTAGTATTCCAGGCACCAGGACTGCTGCAAACCAGCTCGAGGCGGGGGTTCGGGGAGTGGGAGGGTTGGCGATTGAAGCCTGGGCTCACCCCCACCCCGCTGGAGACCCCGCTACTGGAACTGGAAGAGCGGTCCTGGCCACCCCTTCCCCCGCCGCCTCCGCGGTCACCCCACCTCGCCCTGCCCTTGGTCCTGGAGCCGTCAGGCAGCCCAGGGGACTCTCCCGGGATCTCACTGGCTGCCTTTGCAGGCGAGCTTAGCATTTGCATACATTTGTGTAAGTCATGCATCGAGAACCCTTCTCTTTAACACTGCAACCCAATGAAATCACTCAGACAGCACATTAAAAACACAGCTGGCTCTGGGAAGTCTGACCCTTTCCGTGTTAAATCATTTGAATGATCCTTTGACTCTATTTGCACGAGTGGCGCGTTCAAACGGCCCTCGCCCAGGTTTTTGGAGTTAATGAGAAAATTGGACCACCTCCGGGGGGTGGGGGACGTGTCCGCTGCTCGCCAGAGGCTGCCCAGGGTGGCCAGGTGCGTCCCCAGCAGGACGGCGGACGCTCCCAGGCACAAAGAAATGAACCAGAGAGTCCCCACCAAACAAATCCATCTCACGGGCCCTCTGGGTGGGACCTGAACCTGTGCCTGTGTGGAGGTGTGAGGGTGCGGAGAAGAGCTAAAACACGCAGAGCCGGGCGCCCGATCCCACTGCGGGGAACCCTGGTGTTGGAGGGGGGCCAGGGCCCCCAGCAGTGTGCTGGGCCTGGAGGCCCTGCAGACGGGGCTGCCCACCCCCGGGTGGGGCCTCCAGGCAGCCAGCCGGGAGCACACCAAGACCCCCAGGATGCAGACCGCCTCCTGCTTCTCAAGGCCCGGCGCTCAGAGCCCAGAGTTAGCAGGTTCGCTGCAGCAGCACGCTGAGCCTGGTCCTGGCCGGAGGGCCCTAGAAGCCCCTCTGTACTTGGCATCTCACCAAGAGCATTGTCCACGGACACTTGGTTTTCACTGGCTTCTCACAAAAACCTTCCAACACCAGAGAGGAAAGCTAGCCCATGACATGTGTGATTTGCTGGAGGTGCTCGGCTAATGGGTGTGGCGTGAAGATGGACGGAGTCCGGAGCTGCCCGTCTCACTTCCCAGAGGCCTCCACCCTGGAGGGTCCTTCCCCTCCTTGCACGTCCCTGCCCAACTGGGCATCCTCTCGGGAAGCAGCGCTCTGGCTGGAAGCCCTTCCCCAGGGAATCTTGTCCACAGCCAGCTTTGGGGAACAGGGCCCCCAGGCCTGGTGAGAATTATTTCTTCCTGGGAGCAGGATGGGGGCTGGCCTGAGCTCCATGCCACTCACGTTACCTGGCTCCTCACAGGCTGGCTTGAGTCCTCCGATGGCCGGACACCTGAAGCCTACAGCCCACGGTGGATGAAGGCACAGCCAGCCACACCCAGGTCCGCAGTGGGTCCCTCGGGCCCTGGGTCTGGGCAGCCAGATCTCTGCCCTGCTTGATTCGCAGGCAGCAGACGCCTGCGTCCTTTGAGAGCCGTCCCTGACGGACTAACTACAGCCCCGCCAGCTTATCTGGAAGCGGCCTCCGCGCCATCTGGACCCGAGCATCCGAGCCCTCCGGTCTGGCCCGTCATTTCACTCGAGTCAGCGAAGATTTATGGCCCCGTGCAGCGCACCAGCCCCCATCAGGGTCTGCGCCGGGCGCAGGCCAGGGGACCCACAGCGCGGGCTGTCCGTCAGCCTGTCCGGGAGCAGTGGGGGTCCTCCTCCCGAGGCTTCCTGCCAGGACGGGCAGACGTTGCACAGCACGTCCGGCCCAAAGCAAGTGTTTCCTTTGGCAGAATGTTCTCTCTGCCGAGGCTGTGTCAGCCAGAAAGGCTGGAATCGCGGAAGAACAGGAAACTGTCCTTTTCATTTTCAACTCATCTGTCAAGCACGATCCCTTCTCACCTTCTTGAACATGAAGTGACAGCACATTCGGGGTTAAAATCACTCATTCTCTGTCTCCAGAAAAAGAGCTAGGTGCGGGGAGGTGAGGGCAGGGGCTGCCAGAATGGCTGTGTCCCGGGTTTCATGCACAGTCGCTGTCCCAGAAAGGCATACTCGATGCCATGGGCCCCGCTCCTCCTTGACGGGCCGGGCTAGGTGTCCCCGAGGCTCCCGCTCCTGGAGGCACAGCCTTCCGAAGCTCGGGGGCCCAGCCCCTCCCATCCAAGAACACGGGCGGTCAGAGGGAACCCACCGTTCCTCACACAGGTAAGTGGGTTTATTTATCACCCAGAAATGCGGCCATTCTGCCCATTTCAACTGCTTCATAGTCATTACAGGGTTATAGAGCCGACAGTACTTTTTGCAAGAGTGCACGTACTAGGCACTGGATCAAAGTCATAACACTGTTGCGGATAAAGCGGCGCAAGACGAGTCTTTCCTGTGGAGGTGGACGTTGACTGCCTCCACACGAACTGGGTCAGGATTCCACGTGAGCCGGCTCTGTGGATGAGGTCTTCCCCAAAGCCGAGCTGTTCGCCTCTCTCTCTGAACGCAGGTGATGTTCACATAGTGACACTGTCCGGGGCCGGAGCTGGCTCAGGGGCGACGCGGCCCCTTCCAGGCCAGACGCCACGATAAGCTCTGTGTCTGACCTTGTGACCGCCGGCCAGAGCGCCCAGTGGCTGACCAGCGTTCAAGGTCTGTGGGTGTCCCAGCACCCACCCCGCCTCGCCCTCCTGCTCCCACCATGAACGTGGGACCCGTGACTCCTTGGAGGATTTATCAGAAATCACGGATTTTTAATTGTTTTAGAAACACCCTAAGTGAGGAAGATGTCCTAGGTCTGTGTCCACTCCGATGAGGCGTGATGTGCGCACAGCACACTTTGCTCGCGTCCTCACTCCCAGCACGAAGGGCTTGCTTATGACAAAGGTCCTTCTGATTGTGGGATAACGGCAGTCGAACAACACACGGGCCCCCCACGTCCTGAACCCTGCAGGGCAGAAACCCCGCATGCTGCCTGCTGCCCTCAGAATGGGGCTCCCTGCAGCCCTCGCCTCCCACCAGTGTGACGCCCCCACCAACTGGCCCTCCTCTACGCCAAGAGGTGACCCCCTCGGTGCCACCAAAGCTGTTTTTCTGCCCCATGCTGGACACGGCCCTGGCTCCTGGTAGCCACACAGCCATCAGAATCGGATGCCCAGCCACCCCTCCTCACTCTTCCCCGTCCCCCAGCTCCTGGCTCCTCCAACACTGAACACCCGCCAACGTGGAGCCCCCAGCCCCCTCTGGTCCAGTGGCCGGAGTCTATCAGGCTCCAGCCCGGGTCAGTGCAGGCTCACTCTGGGCTACCACCCAGTCTTCGGACCACAGACTGAGTCCTTTCACTTGCTTTTGCCTCATAGGCAAACGCGTCTGGTTTCGTGGGAATACAACGAATGCTGGCGTCTAGCAGACCTGGATTCAGAGCCAGCACGTGTCTGGCCAGCATCAGCCACAGGGAGCAGGAACCCCCTGGCTCACAAATCCATACTCAGCCACGGGCACGGTGATCCGTCTCTCACTGCTTGTCTCTTGCTGTTCTAAGTACTTGCTGGGAATTTTTCTAGCCAGTGTGCGGAGCAATCATCACTGAAGTGTGCCAAACACCCTGCCTTTGTTTTATTGTTTTCATATTTTTCCAGCTCATCGCCTATGTTCAGCATACAGTCCCTGGCCTGCCCCAGTCCATCTCCAGGAAACCACTCCATGTGTTGTTTGTGTCTTGGAATAAGTTTTGTGCATGAAAAAGTGTGTGGTCAGGTCATTCAGAATGGCTGTCCTCTTGCCCTCTGTCCAGCCCCTGCCTGACCAGGACCTTAGTCACACGACTGACCCTCCTACACCCTGGCCCCAGGCCCCAGCTGTGCCGTTCTTATCAAAGGGGTCGTAAGGGGCAATGCCCCTCTGCGGGTTTCCCTGGTAACCGATGAGCCACACCTGGCAGTCTCCTCTCCCCACCAGGAGCAAATGCTTCCCCATGTCCTGCCCACCACCTGCTGCACACGATGGGGTGTTGCTCCGGGAACGTCTTCAGACACGTATGCTCCCCCTTCCCTGACACCACTGACGTCTCTGCCTCTGCCTCCAGGCTCTTTCTTCGGTCTTAAAGCCGGGCGTGCGCCGGGCTTGCAGCCTGTGGGGTGCAGCCCAACAGGAACACACAGCAAAGCTCGCGTGTTTATGTCTTTACCGACTGACTGTCATGGGGCTGAGCCTCCGCACTGCGTGCCCTGCGATGCACTCAGGGCTGCGTGTCCAGCACCCGCTGCAGACCGCACAAGGCCCCGGCTGACGCAGGGCCCCCCATGTCTCCACCGCCTTCACCCCCTCTTCTGGGTCACACAGCTGGGTGCCGGCATCTCCTGTTCACGCCCCGTTCACGCTGCACTGGGTGTGCTAAGACGCCACCCCAGGCCTGCAGACAGTTGTCAGAGCCGGTACCCCGGCCACGCCCACCCCATCACCTGGGTTCCCATTTCTGTGCATCCTCCACCAGCAGCTGGACTCATCAGGGTTTCACTTTTGAGAGTCCAGAGAGTACGAGGAAGGAGCAATGCGGGTTAACTCGGCATTTCTCTGGTGCCCGTGTGCTGTGTCTTCCCAGCATTCAGGCTCCCCCTCTTCAGAACCGTCTACTCATTTTCTTGGCAATTTTTTCTTGATTGTCCTCCTTTTCTCCTTCTTAATTTTGAAGAAGCGCTGCGTCTCCGCTAGCTGGCCATGCCTTGTCGGCGTTGGACGTTGACGGTGTCTCCTGAGCAGCACACAGTTAAAGAACTCCCTCCTCACTCGAGAGTACAGAGACCCTCTCGCGTTTCTTCAGCAGCCTTAGCCACCTCTGCCGCTCGGGTCTTCAGTCCTTCCAGCGATGCCTTAGCTTGGTCTGAGGCTGCGCGTCCAAGGATTCTTTTCCCCGTAGACTGCGTGTCCCCTCCTTGCCAGGCACCAGATCACCCCTCCTCTCCTCACTGAAGTGCATTCACTTGCCGGGCCCCCAAATTTCTAAGCATGTTTCTGGCATCTGTTTTCTGTCTCTTGTCTATGATCAGTTCTTTCTCCAGAAGCAGGATTTTCCTGATCACTTCTTTCCAATGTGTCTTAATATAAGGAAGGCTAATTCCCCTTTCTCTTTTCTTTTTCAAAAGTGTCTTATTTATTCTGGTTATTTGTTGCTGCACAACCTTTAAATGGTTTGATTCTTTAAAACAACCATACTAGAGTTTTTATTGGAAAAGCATTACCTGGGTAGATGTATTGGGGAGGGGTGAAACAGATTTCACAATGCCAAGTTGCCTCATCCATGAATATGGTATTATCTTCCCTTTTTCATATCTGATATGATGTCTGTCTTCTAAGAAATTGTATAAGTTACTTTTATGAGGGTCTTAGGTATTTAGTGTCAACTCTTTGCCCGTTTGTAGCTCTGGCTGCTGCTGTGGACACCATTTCTCCTCCTACCTTGTTTCCTAGGTAGTCGCTACCGGTTGAAATTATTTTCACAGAGTCAGCACAAGTGGAGAAGCCTTTCATGAGACACAAGGGAACGCGCTTCACCTTGGCTGGGTCCTGGGATTGAGCTTTTAGCCACACAGACGAGTGGACAGCCCAGGCCTGCCCTGTGCACGAACGTGGCGAGGAGCTGATGACCCCGCGCCCGAAGCACACAGCCACGGTCACAAGGCCAGCCGTGTCCTCAGGCTGCCTGAGCTTGCCCACCTGCTCCTGGGTCTCCCTGAGAAAGCCTCTACCCTCCTGAGAGGCTCCCTCCTCTGCACACGGGAGCGTGACTCTAACGGGCCCTGAGGCCGATCTGACGGTTAAAGAGCACGGTGTACACGAAGCCCTCCGGGGTGCCCGGCACGCGGTCAGTCTACAGCGCGGGTTAACTTCAGCATCGCCGGCTGTGTGACCGCAGGACAATCATTCAGTCAGTTTGGGCTTCGCTTTTTTCACTGAAAAGTAAAAATAAAGACATTGAGGTTCCTTTTCTTACCTACCCCAGAGTCCGATCACAATGGCAACATAGGAAATGGAAAACTCGCTTTATAAACCATGAAGTGCTGTGGGCATCTAAGGCAACGACAGCCACTGACGCCCTGTTCGCTTCTTTTCCCCTTTCTCTTCAGAACCACTTTGCGCATTTTGCTTCTGTGCACATCTGTCCATCGTCAGCAAATAAGAATTCAAACACATTGGCTGGGTGTCTACCGTCTGCCCTGTGCAGTGTGAAGTGATTCCAGATTTACAAATGCCCCCTTCTCGCTCATCCAAACAACCTCATGAAGCGTTACAGCCTGTGTTTCACATGAATCGGTGGACCAAGGCCCACCCTGCTCAATTTTCTGAATAGTCACTAAGAAAATGGCTCACCCAGGAACCTAGCTGTTCCGCTTGAAAACAAAACCAACTTTCTGCTTAAGGAGTCTTGATCCTGTGGCTTAAAGTCCCCAGGACCGACTTCAAAAGCCTGCTGGAGATCAGACATGTTGACAAAATGTGTGATTCAAAGGAAGAAAAATGGTGAAATATTGATCAGCTCTACCTGTGAGTATGGCAGATGGACGCTACGTATGTTATCTTCTTTAACGACACCTACAGACCTAAACACACACACACACACACACACACACACACACACACACTTTATCTGTCTATGGCCTCATTTTATGGAAGAGAAAACTCAAATTAACACACTCCATCATTTTCCTGAGTCCCAGAGCCAGAGTGTCTGGTGTGATTTGGCTGCAAACCCTATAGGACTCTCCAGGTTGCATGGTCGTCCTTGGGAACAGGAGAATTTCATTAGATGGTTGTGTTAGTTTAGAACCTTCAGAGGCACTCTGTATAGTTCACCCCAAGAGGTTCAACAAGGGGAGTTTTCACCAGCACTTTGGAAGAGCTGAGGGAACCAGCTGCTGGTACCAGCTCCGGGAAGCCCCTCTTCCCCCTGGGATGGTGCCCAGGTCCCAGAAGTGCAGAGCCAGCCCTGCCGGGGCCGAGGGAGCCTGCGGCTCCCAGACTCGCCTCCGCCCCTGCTCTCCGTGGGGAAGCACACAGACCGCAGCAAGCAGACCCGTGCCCGGCTAGGCTTGCCGGGCTTCAGGCTGGAAAGCTCGCGGGAGCTCACAGGACAGGAATGCAGCTGAGCTGCTCCAGGACACGCTGGGCGCTGTGAGTGGTGTCCCAGGAATGCTGCTGCAATAGAAAATTTACCTGGAAAATTCATAAGACTTAGTTCAGGAACAAAAACAAAAAAAGCAAGCAGGGTCCATGCAGGTGCACGCTTATGTGCCCGAAAATGTGTCCACGCACCTTGCATCCTTGCTTCAGGAAGACCTAGGTCATCTTCCGTCGATTTCTTCCCCTGCCTCTAGAAGTGCTAAGCTCAACGAGAGTGATCACTTACTGATCACTCTCACTGGTTGAGCTGAGTCCAATGGTAGGAGCCCTACCTTTCCATGAAGCAAGCTACAAGGTAAAAGGGGGAATTGGAGTGGGTGTCAAATCACCAACCACTGATATTTCAGAAGGTCAGGAGGAAAAGCTCAGACCCCAGAGCACAGTAAGACACAAATGTGTCCCCAGAGCAAAGGCCATAGCACAACTCTGAAGTCCGGAGCTGGAAACGCAGACATCACGGGGCTGGGCGTACATAGTGGCTCTGACGGACCGTCTGCTCCCAGTCTGTCTCAGCTCCTGCTGGAGGCTGGCAAGCCCTACATCTGCTCCCCGTATCCACTCCCTGTATCCATTCCCCATATCCGCTCCCCGTATCCGCTCCCCATATCCGCTCCTCGTATCCACTCCTTGGTTTCAGTTCACCCCATCAGGCTCTGTCTCCATCATCACAGGCCCTCCTCCCTGCATCCAACGGAGTCCTCTCTCTCTGCGTGTCTGTCTCCAAACCTCCCTTTTACTCTAAGGACACCAGGTGTCAGACTGCGGGCCACCCTCCCACAGCATGACCCCACAGCCCTATTTCCAAATTCACTCCCATTCTCAGTGCTGGGTCTTAGAACGTCAAGGCGGCCCTGGGGGCAGAGTTCTACCCTGGCTCCCAGGAACCATATGAGAACCCCAGGTTGAAGCTCCACCATGGACACCTTGTCAAAAAATCATCCAGGTAATCAGGATGCTCTTTCTGGGGGACTAGCTCCCATTTCCCAGACATTCTAGGAGTATCTAAAATAGACACATTTTGTGTAACTGTAAAAGTAAAACTTTTAGTAATAGCAAACGTTGCATAAGACAACTTCTAGTCTTTTAAAGCCTGCTTTCTCCAGGAATCCCGTGGGACGCTACGCACATGTGACTTCATCTTCACACTCACAGATGCCCTCCACGTAGCACCAGCATCACCCTTCAGAACAGGCAGAAGCTAAGGCTCGGGTGGGAGGGCAGCTGCTGGAGACTGCAGGTTAGTGAACTGAGGAGTTCCGTTTAAGTCCAGGTCATCCTGACTCTGAGACAAGCTGCTCGCCGCTGCGTGGGTCAGAGGCACACATTAAGCGCTCCTGTGGCCTCAGCCTGTCACTCCCTTCCTCCCTGCGGACCCAGTGAGGCCCCTGATATCAAGGCTGCCCTGTCCCAGGTTCTGAAATCCTCATGCCTCTGTGTCCCTCCTCCCAGCTCTAATCATGGACCCAGACAGGAATTCTCACCCTGCTGTAGTCAGGCCGCAGATGCTGGCCTCCAATACCAACCTGGCCTCCCTAGTTGCATGGACAACGCCCTGCCCCTGCACACACACATGCACACACACACACACACACTGCCTTCTGCACACGCACACACACACACATGCACACACACACTGCCTTCTGCACACACACACACACACGCACACTGCCTTCTGACAGAGCCACAGGCAGCATGGGCCGGTGCCTACCTGGGCACAAATCATTAAAATCCTTTGGTCATTGTTGAAGAGAAGAGAACTTAAATACCACCTGCTGTGGTCACCACCTTGGCCTCAGATGTGAGATGGGGACTGTAAGAGCCCCCCATCTGCCCCCCAAGAGCCATGGAGCTCACTAGATCCAGCAACCACAGCCCGTATGTCATTGTGGATCAGTGAACAGAGCTCAGAGTAAGCAGGGTGAGACGTGATCGCCATTGCCAGCACCGCCTCTAAACCCCAACAAACTTCACCACGGAGGCAGCGTTTATGTCCCTAAAGCTTCATGTTGACCAGACGAGCCGCCGAGGCCAGCAACTCCCTTGTGTTTCTCATGCAAGGACTCAAGATATAGGACAACTTTGCATATAACACCAGGAGGTGTTCATTTCCTGCATGAGAATGGGGAAAGAAAATCAACTGATTTCAGTTCCTCTTTTTGTTTAAAAAGATCTAAATCCCCCACCCCGCTTTGCGACGTGCCCCAACCGCAGATTCTAGAAATCCCCTTTGTCCTCCTGTCCTGGCAAGCCAGGGACATGGGGCAGCTTTGTGAGACGGCGTCTGTAAGAGAAGCCAAAGGGAAGGCGCCCCACACAGAACCTTCAGGAAAACTTGTGCTGATTTCATAGTTGAGGCCAGCCATGATAGAAATCAGTTCTGCAAGGCAGAATTCAGGCAGAGTAAAAACCATGAAAGTCCGTTCACAGCGTAAACAGCTGGAGAGGCCGGAGACGCCGTGGCGGGAGCTGCGTGTCCTGTGATGCGGATGAGGTGTTCCCACTCGGGCCCCTGAGACGCTTCAGTGCCAAGCCCGGGGGCAGACAGGTTTGGACTCCAGTGCGGAAGCTGTAAATGTACCTGCCTTTCGTTTTATTTCAGTAACCCACTCCGTTATTGACAGACAACTGGGTCATGTGAGGGTTTTTTCACTGCATAGAATCTAAGAAAAAAATGAAAGCTTGCAATGCAAACTTTCCTCATCAAATGGACCCCACGGGAAAGAAGAAGCCAGGTGTCACCACCCCGGGGCCTGTTATTTGGAAGAAGTAGAGGAGCGAGGAATTGAAGCCACGTCAGAGCAAACTCGCCCCCCGAGCCCGCCCTCGGCCCCGCGTTGGCTGGTGGCACAGCGGTCACTCGCCCAGCACCGCCCGCCCCCCTCGCGGCAGCCCCAGGAACCGGGGTTACGGAGAAGCCAGGGTTCAAAGCCAGTCTCAGGCACACGCTCAGGGACCCTGACCCCGCTTCAGCTTAGTGTCCTGGCCGCCCCCAGGGTCTCCTGTTTGAACATCTGTCACCATCTGCCTCTGAGGGTCTGGGCTTCACTCACAAACCATCTGACCAGGATACATCTTAAAGAGCGGAAACATAAATGCAATCCAAAAGAGAGAACTCAGTTTTAAAACTGGGTGTATGTGGCCTGCCGGCAGCCAAGCCACCAACTTCTGTCGAGTCTGCTCCCGAAGCCAAAGCTGGGGTTTCAGACCCTGCAGGGGCCAGGGCAGAGCTCAGAAAGGAGAGCGTTCCACAGATGAGGCAGGGGGAAGCGGGCCTGGGAGGAGAGGCCTGGGGGCGAGGCCCAGGGGGTGAGCCTGGGGCCGGGGCGAGGCCCGGGGGGGTGAGCCTGGGGCTGGGGGCAAGGCCCGGGGTGCGAGGCCCGGGGGGTGAGCCTGGGGCCGGGGGCGAGGCCCAGGGGGTGAGCCTGGGGCCAGGGACGAGGCCTGGGAAGGGGAGACCTGGGGGTGAGGGCGAGGCCTGGGGGGTGAGCCTGGGGCTGGGGGTGAGGTCTGGGGGGGTGAGCCTGGGGCTGGGGGCAGGCCTGGGGCCGGGGGCGAGGCCCAGGGGGTGAGCCTGGGGCCAGGGGCGAGGCCTGGGGGGGGGGGTGAGCCTGGGGCCGGGGGCGAGGCCCGGGGGGCGAGCTTGGGGCAGGGGGCGAGGCCCGGGGGATGAGCCTGGGGCAGGGGGCAAGGCCCAGGGGATGAGCCTGGGGCCGGGGGCGAGGCCCGGGGGGGGGTGAGCCTGGGGCTGGGGGCAGGCCTGGGGCCAGGGGCGAGGCCCAGGGGGCGAGGCCTGGGGCCAGGGGCGAGGCCTGGCGGGGGGGTGAGCCTGGGGCTGGGGGCGAGGCCCGGGGGGTGAGCTTGGGGCAGGGGGCGAGGCCCGGGGGATGAGCCTCGGGCTGGGGGCGAGGCCCGGGGGGGTGAGCCTGGGACGGGGGCGAGGCCTGGGGGAGGCACGCTGTGTGGGAGGCCTGGCGCGGGGAGGCCTGGTGGGGAGAGGTCCCTCTGCTGCTGATTGCCTGTGGTGCTAGACACACAGGCTGACAGAAAATGCTTATCAAAGAGAATCTCCCCAATCTGATCATAATTGATGCAATGTTCTGTGTCGAATCACTTCCTGTTTCCTGATTGTGGATAAGAAAAATGTGATTTAATCAGAGCATTTGCCACAGTTCAGAGCCCCCGCAGACGAAGCCAGGTGCAGCCTGCCCTTCGCAGAAACACCAGGGTGATCCAGGATGCAAGGCGTCTGCTCACAACCACGGCCACACACACAGCAAAACCAAAACCACAACCACAGCCCCAATCACAGCCACGGGAGGAAAAACTGCAGGCGCCCCAGGGAGAATGGAGGACGACTCCACAACAGACCCTCCGCCTTGCCAGAAGTTAGCTCATGAGACCATTCAGCTCCCGAAAGAGGCTGGGTGGAGAGGACACAGTTCTACCCCGTGCCTTCTCTCTGCCCCAGGACGACCCTCCTCGCTCGGGAATGTCAGCCACAACCCACACTCGTTTAGGCAGAGCTGCTGTTTCATCCGTGTTTCACATCTGAACAATCAAGAATCAGAAGGAAGGGCCCAGCGCAGTCGCAGGGCCCGCGGGCTCGGGGCCTGGCCCCTCCAGCGGTGCCTTCAAGCCCTCCTGCTCTGGGGGAGGGAAACAGAGGGAGAGGCCCTCCACCCAACAAGCCCTTCCTAAACCTCAGGGACCTGCATGCCCCCTGAGCCCTTCATGTGTCCCAGGCATGGTTACAAGCGCTAGAGATACAGAAGCATTAGAAGATGAGCAAGATCTCCACTCTTAAGTAACTGAGAATATTCTAAGCAGAAGCAGCAGATAAAACAATAATAGCTAAGGCACACGGGGGGGCCAAGAGACAGCGGTGACTTGGACACGTCATAGAGAGTTCCGGGCATGGGAGGACCACCCTCAGGATGTGGGGCCTAGTGAAGGCTCCCCACAGCAGGGGACCCACGCAGATGCCTGGAGGAGCGGCCACTGGAGCACGGGATGAGCCTGCACAGTTGTGTACACGGCCGGTGAGGGCCAGGGCTGGACTGTGCGAGGGACGGCTCCATGTGGGGGCCCCACTCTGAGCCCAGGGGACCGTGGTAGGGCAGCAGGCTTCTCCCTAACGGGGTGGGAGCCACGGACAGGGGCTGAGCGGAGGTCCCCCCGGCTGAGCTCACAGCAGGCCTGTCTGGGCACTAGAGGTTCAAGGGCAGCAGGAGGACACTAAGGAGGCGGTGGCCGTAACCCAGGGGACAGCTGCTGAGAGCCAGACCGGGGGTGAAGGGCGTTCCGGGCGAGTGTGAAGGCAGAGCCTGCAGGATTTGCTGGTGGACCAGGAGGGGAGTGAGGGGACAGCCAAGGGGGACCCCAGGGTTTCGACCTCCGCCATAGGAAGCGTGGAGTGACCGGGAAGACAGGGAGATGCTGAGAAGACTTCCTCCTCTGCAGACGGGCGTAGCTTCATCGCCCCCACGTCCCCTCTGTGCATGTCCAGAGGACTCCCCCCAGACTCATCACCATTTTGTATGAAAACCTTTCAAAGGTCTGCATTCCTATTCCCACAGAAATGATGAAGAGAAGCCTTTGGGCTGAAAAATGACCCATAGTTTATGTGGTGAGCACATTCCGATGGAAACTGCCCTGTAACACCAGGAAAATGAACTCTGCACGCGGAAAACTTCGTGTTTATCAGTCACGCTCTCTTTTCTCAGGAGAATCTAGCAATGCAAAGTATTCGTTTCTACCAAGAGGCAGGCACTCTACGACCTCCCGTTTCTGTGTAACCCGTGAGAAGGGCTGGGAGCCAGCAGGGTGGGTGGAGACGCCCGGGTCCCCGAAGGCACACCTCAGCCTCTCAGCAGGAAAAGGACAGCCAGGCCCCACTCACACGTCGCTGCTGCCTTTCTCTCCTCGGAGTCCCCGCCTCACCGGCTAGTTCTCGCCAGGACACAGCAGGCGCCTTGAAGTCTGCGGACCCCAGCCTCTCGCTCTCCACTTTCACCGTGCCCCACGCAGCACCACGGGCGTCTTTTTAAAATGCGAGCGCGGTAATCCTCTGCATCGCTCCCATTCTCCAGTCTCTTCCCGTCACCTACGAGCCAGAGTCCCGACTCCTGGAACATATGTCCTACCCTAGCCGGGTGCAGACCTCACGTCCTTCCACCAACCCTACCAGAGGCTCCGGAGACCGTTCTCTTTCCTGAGCATGACGCAGTGGCCAGCGCCCACCTCCGCACTCTCCGATGCCCAGAGCGCCATCCGCTGTACCGTCAACTGTGTCCCATCCTTGCAGACCCACCTCCTACGATCAGTCCTGAGAGGCCTGCCAGGACTCCCCCCGCGAAGTTGGGCACTCCTCACGGGCACACGTCCGCCACCACCCTTAGCGTCACACCCACCCCCTGACTCACCTGAAGCTCCGCTTCCCAGGCTGCGGCCTGACGCGCCTGCTGCCTTTACAGGGAGTGAGCCTGCTGCCCAGAAGCACAGGACGCTCGACTGCCTCTAGACTGTGGTCTCAGAGAGCAAGCTCTCCAGTTTGTTCCCCTCGGACCTGGAGCTGTGATCTGGAATCAGGAAAGAACGCGTGAAATGGATAGAACAAGGATCTTGAACTAAAGACTGAAACATAAGCAAAAGAGGTAGACAGAAATCTTCAGAAAACAAAGCTAATGAATTAGAACCACAAAGGAGGAGAAGATAAGGAGGAGTGGATTATCAGACAAAACCTAACAGTAGACCGGCCTCAGAGCCCCAGCTTAGAACTCGGAAGTAAGAGGAAGCACCAGGTCAAGGCTGAAGACATCCCAGGCGAACCGAGAGGCTCAAATCTTAACCTCAGGAAGGGTCACTGAATATCAGGGGAAAATTATGAAACATCTTAGAGATATGCCGATCTCATATAAATAGTCTTAAAGACATGAGCAAAGTCATTAGCAATGACCACATTAGCAATGAGGTCACAGATTCCCTACAAATGAAAATAACCAGGTCCCTGTTAAACATGATATGCGAGAATAATTTTATAACTTTCAAAGAGCATTACTTACAAAAGGTTATGTTCACATTCAAGGCTAACAAAAAGACCTGGCCAGAAAAGCAAATTAATTACAGGAGTTATGAAAGAAACTTTTGAAAACAATCAAATCAGAGTAGAATTTAAAACTACAAGAATGGTTGAACAGAGTATTTAAAAACAGAGCGAACAATGTGATAAGTAAAGCATGAGATTGGACCAATTCTCCGAAAGAAATAAAAACAACACAGACATTAATTAATGACATGTTGACCAGCAGCACTGTCAATAGTCAGGGTCTGGAATGACAGTGTCACTGACTGAAGGATTAATTAGAACGAAAATGCTAAGCGTCTCTTCTTAGGAATGGGAGGAAGGTTTGGAGGACAGTGGATGCATGTGTATGCATGGCTGAGTCCCTTCGCAGTTCACCTGAAATTGTCACAACACTGTTAATCGGCTATACCCCAGTACAAAATATTTTTGGTGTTAAAAATTTTTAAAAAGACATTCGTGATGTTGATGTGCTCTGAAAAAAACATGTTATCTCTCCAGGATGAAAGTGCATTGTGTATATCAAACTGCAAAAATAAAACTCTAAAACAATTATTAAAACATTAAAAAAAAAAACAGAAATCACAAGAATGACAAAGACACTTAGAATTAAAAAGCAACCACACACAACTGCAATGCCGAAGAGATCCACCCAAACCAAAATGACAGGGCACAGTGAAATCAACAAAGAAACATCAAGTCAATATAAACAATGTAGGGAAAACAAGGCTGGGAGTAATAAAGAGTAAAGGATATGAGAAAACTGCATTAAAGGGAACACAGAGGATCACAGCGATTTCATCATACGTGCAATGCACAGTGAAGAGGTGTGATACAGCCTGCAATCTCTACCTCAATGCAACAAAACTAAAAGAATTTTTTAATTTAAAAAAAAAGGTGAATTTGGAAAAAATTCTAAATAAATTTTAAGTTAAAGAAATAAAGAAAAACTGTTACTACAAACAACTTAGAAATTAATGGTGATAAGACTACAATGGAAACAGTGGGAGACTTTATTTTGGGAGGCTCCAAAATCACTGCAGATGGTGATTGCAGCCATGAAATTAAAAGACACTTGCTCCTTGGAAGAAAAGCTATGACCAACCTAGACAGTGTATTAAAAAGCAGAGACCTCACTTTGCCAACAAAGGTTTTTCCAGTAGTCATGTGTGGATGTGAGAGTTGGACTATAAAGAAAGCTGAGCACAGAAGAAGTGATGCTTGTGAACTGTGGTGTTGGAGAAGACTTTTGAGAGTCCCTTGGACTGCAAGGAGATCCAATCAGTGCGTCCTAAAGGAGATCAGTCCTGAATATTCATTAGAAGGACTGATGCTGAAACTCCAATACTTTGGCTACCTGACATAAAGAACTGATTCGTTAGAAAAGACCCTGATGCTGTGAAGGCAGGAGAAGGGGATGACAGAAGATGAGATGGTTGGATGGCATCACCGACTCTATGGACATGAGTTTGAGTAAACTCCAGGAGTTGGTGATGGACAGGGAAGCCTGGTGTTCTGTAGTCCATGGGGTCGCAAAGAGTTGGACACGACTGAGCGGCTGAACTGAACTGAACTGAACTGAAGGCTACAGATGAAAATTTATGGACTGTAGTCGGGAGAAATTCGTAACCTTCATCACCTGCATTGTTATTCAAAACTGAAATTAAAGAAATGCAATTTAAAACTACAATAGTACAATGCTTTCATCCTGAAATGGGCCAAAATTATTTTAATAACAATTAAGTTGGGGAGATGGTAGGCTTCCCTGGTGGCATCAGTGGTGAAGAATCTACCTGCCATGCAGGAGACCCGGGTTGGACCCCTGGGTCGGGAAGATCCCCTGCAGGATGAAATGGCAGCCCACTCCAGTACTCTTGCCTGGAGATGCCCATGGACAGAGGAGACTGTCGGGCTATAGTCCATGGGGTCACGAAAGGGTCGGACACAACTGAGAGATTAAACAACAACCCAAAGAGGGATCCTGCAAAGAAATGTTCGATCTCATCTCATACCAGTGGGGATGGACGTGAGTGAAACCGTTCAGAACTTTGTCAAAAAGTAGCCAAAGCCTTGCAATGGTGAGTTCCCTTTGTGACCCAGCAATTCCACTTTTAAGAATTTATCTTAAGAAGATAAATGATCACAAAAGTATAAAAAGGTTTACTTCCAAGCCTTTTCCTCCCAGCATCGTTTGTTATGCAGACACTGGGAATGTGGGGGGAGCTGAGTGACAGGGTCCGTCCAGGGAGACCCTCGCAGTGACGAGTGCCCGGCGCCGCTCACAGGGCGGACGGGCCTGTCTGTGCAGGCGAGCGGGAGCTGCCGCGGAGGCCGGGTTCGTCATCAGCAAACGTGCACACGAACACACGTGCCCACAGGCAATTACCACGCCTTCACATCCTCACAACCCCGCCTGCCACAGAGGAGAAGCGAGACGGTTCAGGCTGGGGTTCGGACCTCTGTTTCCTAATTTTCTATCATGAGTGTGAGTAATTTGCCATCCTTCTAGTTAAAGTGACTAGACTCAAGCAGTACAACGTGAGGGAAGGCGGTGGCTGTTGGTCATTGACCAGCTTGACATCACTCTTCGGTACCCAGCTGAGCGGGTCCCTCTCGGAGACAGCGAAGACAGAACCCGGACTGAGCATGTGTTCGGACAAGTCGCTCCTTTGACCGAGAAGAAAGGGGGGTCTCAGAGAGGGCAAGGGACTCGCGAGGCCCACTCAGAGTTCTGGACAGAAGGGTCAGCATCTCCACCACCAGACTCAGCTCAGGGCCCTGAAACACCCCAGCTCTACAGGAAATGAATTCTGCCCCCTGCAGCTGAAAAGGAGAGCAGGGAGCTTCCGAAGTACAGCTTTTACGAATGTGAAGACCCCTCGTCATCCCCCCGCCCATCACTGAACACAACGCGATGGCAGGGGTGCCCGTCCGGCACCCCTAACTTGGTCCCTACGCCACAGAGGGGCGGTGGAGGTGGGGACACGCGTCCGCCTCACCCAGCAGCACACGGGTTTCACCCTGGCCGCCCTGCGGGGGAGACGCCCCTTCTCTGTCGTAAGTCCAGAGAAGCCAGTACTGAAGCACCGACTCCAAGCTTGTTTTTAAATCTGACTGGATTGCAAAGGGTGATTTACTGTCAGGGCGTCTGTCGAGTGGCTCAAGGAAGTCCCCTCGGCTACTGAGGAATTGTACTCGCGGCTTTCAGTCTGACGTCTCCCCCTCGGGGGGATTTGAAAGTGGTTATGAAATGAGAATCCTTGAAAGGGAAAAGGAAAGGCAGACTTCCCAGAGCACCTTGGTGGGCGCTCCGTCAGGATGTGTGTCTCCATGGAGACCAAGGTCGGCTCTGGAGCTGGAGAGACAGCCATCACACCCGTGCGCTCAGGGTGGGGGAGTCGGGGGGGGGCACGAACTGCCAGAGACCCACACAGAGGACAGAGACCCTGCAAATCCTCCTGAGGGTTCTCACCCTCCTGACGCCGAGATGAGGCCTGAGCCAGGCTCCGAAGTAGGATGTGACTCAGCAACAGCACACAAGTGCTCCGGGTGAGGAGGGAGACGCAGGCCTCCCCTGGGGATGGGGGAGATTCTCAGAAGATCAAGGCTGTGGAAGCATCTGGCAGAGTCAGAGACGGGAGATCAAAGGCACCCCTGCGCTCAATGTTTATTCAACAAGTACAGAGATTCAAGAACCAAAGTTCTGCTGAGTTGTCTCGACAGGTCACTAAAATCAAACAGAAGAATGTGGGGGGGCAGGACGCAGGACCACGATTCGGAGGACTCGAAGCACCGGGAGTGGGGCGAGAGAGGCAGGTGTGTGAGGCAGGTTCTGCCTCCCTCGGTGAGCCGGGCATGCCCAGGGCCCGGCAAAGCGGCAGGCGCCCTCCTCCTGTGGGGCGCTCACCACCGCATCCTGCCTCGAGGGAGACCACCGAGCGCAGCCTGGCCCAGGACGAACGACGGCCAAGGTCTCGGGGGTCAGAGCCGGCCCCCCTCCAGGAGGAGGACATGCAGGCAGAGCTGTCTCCGGCTGCGGGGAGCTGTGAGCGCCCCCGACAGCCTCCCCTCTGTGCTCTGCACGTAGGAGCCCAGCCCTCACGGACTCAGCCGGGGGTCCGCCCACGCTCCAGTCCTGCCCACGGCCTCCCCTGTGTGCTCAGGCACCCACCCTGACCCTCACATCTCTCAGCTTGCATGCATCTTCCCACCAGCTGGAACTCCTCTGGGGGCAATTTCCGTCTGTGTCCCCAAACAGACCTCTTCTGAGGCCCGCCTGCCGTGCGTGATCAGCTCTCAGGGTCCAGAGCGTGTGCTTCAGCCATGTGGGGCCATGGCCCAAGCTGATCCCCACTGGCTTCTTCTGCGCCCTGCATGGGGACGCACCACCCAAGGCAGCCTGGCCCCCGGGAACACCTTCCACCCTCAGCGCCCGGCCCAAGCTGCCTGCACAGCCAGCCCGTGGAGACCCATGGGGTGAGAGACACACATACCCTGGGGCAGCCTCCCTGCCCCACTCCCTTCCCAGGGATTCAGCCATCAGATCGGGGCTTGCTTGCTGGAGGGGCCCGGGAGAGTCTGATGAGTGAGCAAGGAACAAGATCCATGCGCTCCTAGCTGTCCGACCAGGAGTCAGAGGACACAGCGGTCAGAGACCAGGTCCAGGTTAGTCCAGACGCCCCTGGGCTCAGACAGCCTGGGCCGGTCACTTAGCAACTCCCAGTCCCAGTTTTCTCAGGTTAGGGTTGTAACCTCCAATGTACACTTCGGTTTGCGGGGAGGGGGGGTTGCTTGAATTATAAAAAGACCACACATGTGAAAAGTCATTATAAGCCCCAGAGCCCTTCATTCATTCATTTACGTTCATTCTGAATGTGTGTCGGGCGCTCAGGACGTGGCAGGTTCTGACCGAGAAACCACAGATACAGTAATTTTCCCCAAGCCCCGCAAGCACACTTTCCTCCAAGCTTTCACAAAAAGCACAGCCTGCTCGGCGTCCTAGGCCACTTTATGATAAACACATAAAATGTGTTCATTAAATATTTGCTGAGAAATCAATGCGTGCTCGCAGCGAGTTCCTTCACAGTGAATTTATCTTCTCAACAAAAGCCTTTCCCTTATCTAAAGTCACAAGGAGATCACTCACTTTATCCGTCCAATGTACACTGAGTATCCACCTACTCTCTGTCAAGAATCTGCTAACGCGGAAGAAGCCTGAAGCTGTCCTCCTCCAATACAGGCAGCATCAGAGGGCTGGGAGGGGGGCGGGCAAGTCGGCAGGAAACACGGAAACACCTCCGGACATAAAACGCTAGAAACTCCGCAATGCCGGGGGCGGGGATGGTGGTCAGGGCAGGCTTCCAGGTGGAGGTGATGACCCTCGAGCCAAGTCCTGACAGATGAGTTTGTGTTTTTTCAAAACGAGGGCAGGTCGGCCCGTGTAGAGACCACTGTGTGGGGGAAGGCCCCGAGGGAAGACCCCAGGGGACGTGGCTGAAGATGGGGTCCGGGTACCAGAGGCGGGGCTGCAGAAGCCAGTGCTGGGCTGGTACCCACTCTTCCCAGGGGCCGTGGGGATGACCAGCGGAGGCCAGTGGAGGAGGAGGGCCCACCTTGGAGTTCACAGATGACAGAAACCCCATCAGCCGTGAAGGCTGTTCTCATCGGCGGGGTGGGAGGTTTGTCTGGAGGCGATTAGATTAGAAAGAGGGGCTTTGTGGGGAAGAACCAGCTGCCTCCAGACTGATGAATTCTGAGCTAAACTCAGCTCTTCCACCTAGTTCACCTCCGTCTACAAGAAGAGATCCTCATTCAGCTTCCCCGCAAGTCTTCAACAAGCAGCCATTTCAACTGTGGATGCTGCAAGTCACCCTCAGGCCAGAACACATTGCTGGCCTGTGTCTGCGGCTTTCGGGGAGAGGGCGAGGGCAGCGGCATCCACCCCCCACTCAGCGGCTCCTCCGGCTCCCCGGCCCTTCGTCACTCGGTGGCTGGACCCTGCTGGGCTCAGCATCCCACCCAGTTCCTGCTGCCCTGGAGCCCCATCCCGCAGCCTCCCAAGGCTGTGCCCCATTTGTCGTTGGAGTGAGGACCAGGCGGCAAAGGCTCGTTCACTGGGGTTAGAGAGAGACTCTGGCCCCAGGCCATCGACAGCGAGTGTGGAACGGGGTGAGCCAAAGGCTCAATGCTTCTCCCACGTGTGGGAAGGCGCGTCACCCCTGGACGTCAGAGTGCTTTCTTAACCTGTGCCCCCTGGAACCTGGGCTGGGCTGGGCCACTGCAAAGTGGAAAGAACGCAGGTGTGGAGTCAGAAAGATCTGGGCTTGAGTCCATGCTCCACCTCTGACTCCAGGGCAAGGTAATCAGCCTATCGATTTCTCTTTTGGAAAGTGAGAATAAATTATCTCTCAGAGCTGTGGAAAGGATCAGTCATAATGAAGTAAAACACTTCTCAGTTTCCTGGAACGAAGCAGATGCTTAATAAACGGACTTCAAGTGGTGTAGTGGTGAAGAATCTGCCTGCCAATGCAGGAGACATGGGTTCAATTCCCAGGTCAGGATGGTCTGCTGGAGGAGGGCATGGCAACCCACCCCAGTATTCTTGCCTGGAGAATCCCACAGACAGAGGAGCCTGGGAAGCCACAGTCCCTGGGGTTGCAAAGAGTTGGACATGACTAAGCGCGTGCGCACGCACGCACACACACACACACACACACACAACATAATCTTACTTCTGAGCTACGGCTTTATCCAAATTTTATAATGATGTCTTTATCTATTAACACAGCAGGTTATAATAAATGGAAAGTTTCTGATTTCAGGCTTTTACCCTGTGAACTTTCTTGAAAGCCTCCACCAGTTTTCCCTGCTCCAAGCTGGTATGAGACAGCGTCTGATCTAATGTGGTATAGAGGCCACACTGTCTGATCTAACATAACGTATGGACCACACTGCTTCGAGGCACGCCTTCCCTCGGGGACACCCTGACCTCAATGCTGCACGTCCTGGGCAGGTGTGAACCCCTGTTGAGTGAGAAAAACACGAGACACAGAATAACACGGTGGAACTTCACTCTCACAACGGATTAGGTCCAAGAACTGTATCCCAAGGTGTGTCTTGAGTGACTCTCTGTTCACTTGTGAAGGTCCACGGGTAGATGCACGGTCCCAGTCTCAGCTCCCGTGTCTCGCTGAGTGCTGCAGGGACCCCCCCGGCAGCTGCAGCCTGCACCCTCTGGTCTGGAACCTGCTTCACCGCCGGGCTGACCCGTGCAAACCCTGTGGGCCCCTCCCCGCTCAGCGCTCAGCCGCCCGGCAGCTTCCTCTGCCCCCCGTTCCCCCCTGGCTGCTTAGAGCTGCTTTCCCACCAACGAGCTCCCCCAAGTGACCATGTCTGGGTCTCACCTGAGTCTGTAGTTTTGCCAAACGTAAAGCAGTCTATAGCACAGGTTCATCTCATCACCGGGGCCCGCAGAGAAATCACAGGTTCAAACCTGCAGCCTCGACTCGCGTGAAATGGAGACCGCGGCCTTGGGAACATGCCTGAGAAGATCAGAGGCACCCCAGCCATGACCTTCAGGGCCACTCCAGGAACCGAACGCACAGCCTCCTGAGAAACTCCCCTCGAGAGAAACTCGCAGGCCCATCGCCTCCACAAGGTTGCAGTCAGCACCTCCGGTGACTGTCAAGCTGAGTGCCTGGCCTTCCTTCTGGATCCTCCCAGCACCCTCACAGAAGACTCCAGAGCCTCTGAGAGATGCTGGCCAGGCCCCACCAGCCAGGCCGGAAGGCCGCTCCTGACACAGCACGAAACCAGCTCTTACTGGGGTTCCCCGAGCAAACCTCCAGGGCTTACATTTACCGCGTGCTCCAAGACGCCCCTGGAGAAGGAAATGGCAACCCACTCCAGGATTCTTGCCTGGAGAATCCCACGGACAGAGGAGCCTGGCGGGCTACCGTCCATGGGGTCACAAAGAGTCGGACACGGCTAAATGACTCACACACACACACCATGACACGACCCATCAGGAAAATCAGGCCTTCGAGAACAGGCGGGGTTCCAAGGGCACCCGCTGGACAGGAGTCCAGAAAGCAGGGCTGAGAGGAGCCACAAGCCACAGGCGAGGCCGAGACAGGCAAGCCGGGGTGGGTTCCGTGTGTCTGATGCCAAGGAAGAGAGAGCCGGTGGGCGGCACGTCCAGAAAGGGAGGGGGCCGGTCTGTGCGAATGGCAGGCCCACCACTCTCTCCTGAAGGTCCTGGCAGGAGTGTGAGATGAACAAGACCGCTTACGAGGATCCGTCCTCACGGCAAGGCTCAGAATGGGTTGAAGAGGCATCAGGAGCCTCAGGAGACGTTTCAGGGGCAAAAACGTAAAGTCCGAGAGCCCGGCAAGGCTGAGGACACAGCTCGGGTCCCAGCTGACCATCAGGGTCCCAGGCACCTGCCTACGAGCATCGCCCACCGGCCCCCCACCCCCCCACCCCCGGAGGAGGCAGAGAAGCCACAGCTCGGATGTCACAGGTCAGAGAAGGGGAAGAGCCTCCGAGGGCGGCTGCCGCAGCGAGGACACGCCCCACGCGAGCCATCAACGCAGAAGTCAGAGGAGTCGAGCAAAATGATTTTCTGCTGAGCTTTCATCGCAGTCTCCTAAAGAACTAGATGGAAGGGAAAACTACCCTGGGAAAACACACCACCGTCTTGTATCGCTGTAGACGATGCAAAATCGGACACTGGAGGTCCGGAAGTTGCATGTCTATAAATTTTTAAACTCCATGTGAGAAAGCACTTTGAGGCTGGAAAGGCCGTCTCCGCTGATTTTGTGCCCTCGGCCCCGGGCAGGCGTCCAGAACGTCTAAGTGCAGAATAAACGCTGGTGAGCCGTGGGAGTTCGTCCGGGAGTTCCAGCCACGCACCACCGCCAGCCATCACTCCCAGAGCACCACCAGCGGCCACACCTCGCCTGGGTCTGAGCCCCGTAACTATCCAGCAGTCTCGCACAGGCGAGAGCGAGTCTCCGAGAACTGCATCTCACGGCGGGAAGGGAGGGGCTGACGCTCAGCCCACCCGGCTGGAGCGAAGTCCGTGGGCGCAACCGCCTGCCGGGCAGCGGGAACTCTGACCCCAAAGGGCCGGGGCGTGGTCCCTATGACGTCACGGGACAGACTTCAGGCCCCTCCCACGTGTGCAGGCCTGTGTCCCGGCCAGCACGGGCGCTGACCCCGAAGCAAGGGAGGCACCATCCTAACACGGGCCCAGGGATCTGCCCTCCTCGCCCGGAGCGTCCAGAGAGGGGCGTCATCCTCACACGGGCCCAGGGACCTGCCCTCCTCGCCCTGAGCATCTAGAGAGGGGCACCATTCTAACACGGGCCCAGGGATCTGCCCTCCTCACCCGGAGCGTCCAGAGAGGGGCGTCATCCTCACACGGGCCGGGGATCTGCCCTCCTCGTCCTGAGCGTCCAGAGAGGGGCGTCATCCTCACACGGGCCCAGGGATCTGCCCTCCTCGTCCTGAGCATCTAGAGAGGGGCGTCATCCTCACACGGGCCCGGGATGTGCCCTCCTCGCCCTGAGCGTCCAGAGAGGGGCATCATCCTCACACGGGCCCGGGGATCTGCCCTCCTCGCCCTGAGCGTCCAGAGAGCGGCATCATCCTCTCTGACCCTGGGAAGGTGAACTTAACAGCAGACACCCTTCTGCTCTCTGAGCTTACGGTGTGCTGATAGGAAGGAGGTTGTTGTTATTTAGTCACTCAGTCGTGTCCAACTCTGTGAGACCCCGTGGGTTACAGCCCACCAGGCTCCTCTGTCCATGGGATTCTCCAGGCAAGAGTACTGGAGAGGGTTACCATTTCCTACTCCAGGGGACCTTCCCCACGCAGGGACTGAGCCCAAGTTTCCTGCATTAGCAGGCGGATTCTTTACCACCGAGCCTCCAGGGACACCCAATCGGGCGGACACAAGGCAATAAACAATTATTAATAAAACTGTGTCATGGAGACGGTCTGTGTAGCTAATGTGGTAAGTCACGTGCAGCCATGTTCCAATGTCATGTCGTCTTTAGCTGTGTCTAATTTTACCTCCCCTACTAAAGTTTAGCTTCTTGAGGTCAGAGAACTGGTCCCACCCTGTGTGTGTCTTGGCAGCTCATAGGCCCTGACGTGGTGATTTACACATGAAAGCTACTTGATAGACGCTCATTAATTTTATCTGACGACTCAGTGCGGCAACTGGATGGCGTCCACACTATTGCTCACCTGATATGTTTCCGCCCGAGTAACACACAGCAGACATGGCCTCTGGGCACGAAGGGTTTCCCTTCCCGTGGACTGGGGGCTGGAGCTCGGGGACCTGGGCAAACAGCAGCCCGCATGGGCCTCTCGGCAGGGGACACCCGGAGAAAACTGTCCCCACCACGCCAGGGACAAGCCTTTGTCTCATAAATATCCGTCTTCTCTGTCCCCGAGGACAACCGTGATAGTATTTTTATTGTGATGGTTCCGTTACCACAAAGGAGAAAGTAGGAGAGGAAACAAAAACGAAAAGCACAGCGACACTCATTGGCTCATTTTGTGGTCAGGAGCTCTGCTCAGCTCACGGCAGATTCTGGCCTTCCTCTACGTGGCGGTGCTCAGGGTGTCCTGCTCTGGCCTCCGGGGACCCTAGGCACCCCAAGCCAGCCCCCACCGCCTGCCTCCTCACATTCTGCTGCCAGAGCCCTTCCTCCAGAGATTTACTTATGTTCTTGCTCCAAGTCTGGCCCGGAAGTATTAATTTTTTTTGCCTTTGCACTTTCCATTGCCACCCACAGCTGCAGATCACAGCAAAGCAGGGAAGGGCTGGGGGCATCCCCATGTGAGACCCCGACCCGCAGCTGCACGTGGGGCTGGTGCTTTATCTGCCCGCGGGGTGCTGAGCAGAGATACATCCTCTCCCACGTCTTCCTTCTGCACCTTTAGAGCATGCTCATTGACATTTACAGACAAGGGTTTGCTTCTCCACCTTCACGACCTGCATGACTCTTAAATAAAAGGCAATGGTCTCATCTCTTTCGTAGAGAGCGGGCACACTCTGTAATACTGCATGTCATCCGCGCCACCAGGATTAGATCAGTCAGGAGGACACTGACAGGTAACTGGACGGTAGAACTCTGCCTCGATATTCTGGAACCTGGTTCTTGCCTCAGTATTTCTTCATACTCCGTGGTTACAGGGATAATGAAAATGCTGAAAGCTTAAGGACATTGTCTCTTCCTGGGCCGTTTCAGAAGCCACCACCCGCAAACTACCCTCCTTTCTAAGCGCAGACACAAGACAGCGTCCAAGGCCCTGGGCTGCGGGAACATTGGACAAATAGCTTCCCCTCCAAGGATCCCGGTTCTCTCACTTATAAATTAAGGCAACCTGCTGGGCGTGTCTATGGCTATTTCTAGCACTTTCCATGAGCCGAGGGAGGTGGGCCACCTGGCTGCCCGCACAGCTTACCCTCTGCCCGTATTGCTGGAGTCCTGAGTCGACATCTTGGAAGAGGTGCCAACGGAGACGCAGGAAACACGAAATCAAGAAATGTCCTGCTCATCGCCCACTGATGCCTTATTATAAAGGCGTATTATAGGGAGAACAAGGCTCTTAGAGCTCAGGAGGGCCCTTGCGGGAGAACACCAAAGTCCAGAGCAAAGCCAGGAGGAGGGAAGGAAAGCAGACGTCGGAAAACAGCAAGAAGCCGCACACCCTTTACTGAGATCAGAGCGGGAAGCTGAGAACGCAGACACAGGGAGCCGGGGTCTCAGGACTCTAAGGAGAGGTGGTAACAGCGACGGGCCGGCGGGGCCACGCTGCACTCGCCTGTTCCCGAAGCCTCTTCTTTTCTCTCAACAAACAACAGTTCATGATCAGACAGTGGCGGGCACCGAGGACCCGGAGAGGAGGTGGACACGGGGGTGTGATAAACCCAAGGCCCCTGTGGCGGAGGGTCTGAGACGCCCCAGAGGAAGGCGGCACGAAGCCGGGGGCTCTAGGGGAGAGTTCTGAGCAGAGCCACCCGGGTGACTGCTAATAGCAGTTCATCGGGGCGGGAATGGTGCGGGGACCCCGGCCGTAACCGAGGAGGGGTCGGTGCGGAAGATGCGAGCCAGGTGGACAGATTCCAGGCTGCTGCTGGCAGCGCGCGAGCCACGCTCAGGGGCCGCGTGTGTCACTTTGCCTCCGGCAGAAGCCACCAGGAGCAGAGGCCGCCCCCTCCTCCGGGGGTGGGGGGCGCCCACAGAGGCATCACTCTACGTTCTTGCGCTCAGCGTCTTCTGACGGCGCTAGATTTGACACGGCATGATTTTTGTCCTTAAAGCACAAGAAATCCTGCTTTAAGTGCTCTAAAAATATAATAAACCCACAGAACCAGCCGCCACGATGGGGGGCGGGGGGAGAGCAAGGAGGAGAGAAGCGCAGCCTCCTTCTTCCTCTTGGCAGCCTTCTGTTTCCAGATGGGCTCCCTGAGCATCTATTTTTCAAAAGCCCCGGTCCCTGCGCTCAGCGCCTGCAGCATGGCCTGAGCATCCCCTGAACCAGAAGGAGCAGCTACAGCCCAGGGCAGCGTCTGCCCGCCCCCCGCGCACCCCGTCCCTGTCACAGCAGGGCAGCCGGACAGCCAGGCTGGGGCAATACTGACGTCTTATGGCTCCAAATCTGCTGTGGCGTTTTAATAATCGCTAACCTGTCCATTAAGGAAGAAAAGAGCCATCCATTTCAGGGGGTAAAAAAGAAATCTAAAAACTTCCCCCTTCCCCCTTTGAAAGCACTGTCCTTTTTATTTCTTTCATAAATAACAAGCTTAATCAATTATCTTTCCATTATCTGCAAGGAGAGTGTTTCTTGTCAGGTGAAATGCCATCATATTTTAAGCGCTGGCTTTTAAGTTGTCGGTAAGTAGACGCCTTCCCCAAGGATAGTCCGGTAGCAGGCTTGGAGCCTAAAGTTTCTCTTGTAGAAACCCCAACTAGGAAGGTAGGTTGGGGTGTGTCGAAGGGTGATCGAGCCAGCTGGTGCAGCTAGCCTACTTTCAGCAGGAACCCTGAATCGGGGACCTTGGTCACATGCCTCCAGTTCTGTGAGTGAATGGCAGGAGGAAACGCCTTTTTAGTAGAAACCAGGAAGTAATCTCAAACCACCAAATACAGGGGTAAAAGGAGGAAGTTGTATAGCATTTGGTGAGGTTTCCTATTGCAGCTTTCCTTGGCCAAACCCTCTGAGAGATGAATTCCTGGTGCTGATCACGAGGGAACCACTCCATTCTATAACACCAGTGGCAGGGAATTCCATTTCCTGGGTACTAAGATGCCATCAATTATAAGATGCACCATCTACTCATGAACAGCTTTTCAGGAAAAAAAAAGAGGCTCTGTTATAATTAAAACAACTATCAATTATCGGCCACATTCAAATTTCAGAAACACTCACAGGTGAAAAATATGCACATTAGAATCAAGAAATATGAACTCAAAGGTCATCATCAATTCATCATTTTTAAAGACTTAAGCAACGTGGGCTCGTTGGAATAGAGGTCACCCTGCCCCAACAGCATCGGGGCTGAATTGAAGAAAGCAAGAAAAATACCTGCCAGGAGTGCCAGGGAAAAGAGCAGACTCCAAAGGAAGACACTGTGAACACTTGAAAGTCATTCTGTAAAAATATTAAGATTTACGTCTGGCATATAACTTCCTGTGAACAACGCTGATTACAAGACATGAAAGCGCATAGCAGGCTCAACAAATGAGAAGAAACAAGCTCTGCTCTACTCGCTGCTTTATCTCCAGCCCCTGCCTCACATGAAGTGAACAATGTGAATGAAGACAGATTTGTTTAGCAACTGGAAAAATCCAGCCCCTGATTCATTTCCAAATCTAGTGATTCCACATCCCATGGATCTCAGGCCTGGTCCCTCCCCATCTCACCTGGAGCCCCCACGTCTTTTATCCGCTCTTGCCCCCAACTGACCTTCCTGCGTCCCCCACCCCTTCCACCCATGGCCACACGCTTACCTGCCACAGAGACAAGTCTTCTCCATTGAACTTGTAAATCAAGAAACAGCATCGCAATAATGTTGCGTCTTCCTACACAACACCATGGATTTTCTCTCCATTTATTTATTAAAAGTTCTTTATTTCATCAGCATTTTGTAGTTTTTCTCATCTAGACATTGTACATATTTATACATAAGAATTTCTTTCTTTTCTTGGTATGAATGCAAATGATGTCTCTTATTTTGAATTCTAATTATTCACTGAGAATACATTTGAAAGCAATAAACATATGTGTATTAACTTTGCATCCCACAACCTTGTTGTAATCGCTTACTAGTTCCAGGACTTTTTGTTGTTGATTCTTTGGGCTTTCCTATAAAGACAATCATGTTATCTAAAAATACAGACAATTTGATTTCTTCGCTCATAATCGGAATGCTTTTGTTCTCTTTTTTGTCCTACAGCATTAGCTGGGAATTCAAGTACAGTATCTGATAGGAATGGTGAAGAAGCTTGCTCCTGCCTTGTTTCCAGTTTTAGGGAGAAAGCGTCTAGCTTCTCACTATGAAGTATGAGGCCTGTGGTCAGGTTTTTGTAGATGCTGTTGATCAAGTTGAGGAGGTTCCCTCTGCTACTGGCCAAATGTGTCTCCCTAAAATATATGTTGAGGTCCTAACCCCTAGTATCTTAGAAGGTGACTGCATCTGAAGACAGACTCTTTAAAGAGGGAACCAAGTTAAAATGAGGTCATTAGGATGGGCCCTAGTCCAATATGACTGGCGTCCTTGCAAGAAGAGGTTATGTGGATGTAAACAAACGCAGAGCAAAGACCGTGGAGGACGCAGGGATGGGGTGGACACCTGTCAGCCAAGGAGGGTTTCAGGGAGAAACAAGGCCTGCCAAGTGTCTGATGCCAGACATGCAGCCTCCAGAATCATGAGATGTTCCGTCGTCTGATCCTTCAGTCTGAGATACTGTGTTATGGCGACCCCTGGTCCTAGTTTGCTGACAGTTTTTATCCCAAGCAGGTGTCAAATTTTGTCAAATGCTTTTTCTGCATCTATTGATATGATCATGTGATTTTTCTACCTTAATTTATCGATGTGATGAGTTACATTAGTTGATTTCTGAATGTTCAACTAGCCCTGCATACCTGGAATAAATCCAAGTTGATCATGGTATGTAATTCCTTTTAAACACTGTTGAATCCAATTTGCTAATAATTTGGGGTATTGCATTTATAATTTTTGTAGATGCATGTTTATGACTTATTTTCCTTTTCTGGCAAAGCACTTTAAAAAAAATTTTTTTTTCTTATAAGGCTGATTTGTGGGAGACAAATTCCCTCAATTTTTGTTTATCTGAGAAATTCTTTTATTCTTGAATAATTAATCTATTTGACCATAACTCTAGGTTGATGAGGACTTTTTTTTTAGCTCCTTAAGTATTTCACTCCACTCTTTCATCTGCACAGCTTTTGAAGGGATGTCTGGTGAAATTCTAATTATTATTTAGAAGCCGTGTGTTTCCAAGAGAAGCCAGGGAAGCTGGTCAGCTGGAACACCAGCCTGCCACCAAATGGGGTTTACTGACAGCCCCACTCTGGGGTTATGGGGGGCGCAGCACTCTGGCCTCTGTTATAAGGGCCCTAGTCCCCGCCATGAGGGCCCCACCCTCATGACCCAACCACACAAAGGGCCACACTTCCCAGCTCCATCTCGTGGGCTTAGGCCTCAGTGTATGAAACTGGGTGAAACTGAAAGTCGCTCAGTTGTGTCCGACTCTCTGCGACCCTGTGGACTGTTCAGCCAATGGATTCTCCAGGCCAGAATACTGGAGCGGGGAGCCGTTCCCTTCTCCAGGGGACCTTCCCAACCCAGGGATCGAGCCCAGGTTTCCTGCACTGCAGAAGGATTCTTTACCAGCTGAGCCACAGGGAAGCCCAAGAATACTGGAGTGGGCAGCTGTTCCCTTCTCCAGGGGGTCTTCCTGACCCAGGAATCAAACCGTGTTCTCCCGCGTTGCAGGCGGATTCTTTACTGACTGAGCCATCAGTTGGCTTCCCTGATAGCTCAGTTGGCAAAGAATCCGCCTGCAGTGTGGGAGACCTGGGTCGGGAAGATCCCCTGGAGAAGGGAACAGCTGCCCACTCCCGTATTCTGGCCTGGAGAATTCCATTCTACACAATAAAAGTTACATCATGAAACTGGGTGGGGGAACCCAAACTTTCAGCCCCCAACCTTCCATCCCTGTGTCTGTGAAGCTGCCTGGTGTAGCCAAGGTCCAGAGAAGCTACCTATCAAGTTGCTACTAAATGGAAATCCCATAATAAGGTCTGAATACACTCTATAAGTGCCCACTTAAAACTCAGCTTCAAAAAACTAAGATCACGGCATGCAGTCCCATCACTTCATGGCAAATAGATGGGGAAACAATGGAAACAGTGACAGGCTTTATTTTCTTGGGCTGTAAGATCACTGCAGATGGTGACTGCAGTGACAAAATTAAAGGATGCTTGCTCCTTGGAAGAAAAGCTATAACAAACCTAGAGAACATATTAAAAAACAGAGACATTACTTTGCCAACAAAGGTCCATCTAGTCAAAGCTATGGTTTTTCCAGTAGTCATGGATGGACGTGAGAGTTGGACCATAAAGAAGGCTGAGCGCCGAAGAATTGATACTTTTGAGCTGTAATATTGGAGAAGACGCTTGAGAGTCCCTTGGACTGCAAGGAAATCCAAGCAGCCCATCCTAAAGGAAATCAGTCAGTCCTGAATATTCATTGGAAGGACTGATGCTGAAGCTGAAGCTCCAATACTTTGGCCATCTGATGTGAAGAAGTGACTCATTGGAAAAGACCCTGATGCTGGGGAAGATTGAAGGAGAAGGGGACGACAGAGGACAAGATGGTTGGATGGCATCACTGATGCAATGGACATGAGTTTGAGCAAGTTCCAGGAGATATTGAAGGACAGGGAAACCTGGCGTGCTGCAGTCCATGGGGTCACAATGAGTCAGATATGACTGAGCGACGGAACAACATACTGTATTCCTCACGATGGATTGCTCATGCCGTATCTCAGGTGAGCATCACAGCACTGCAGCACAGGAACCAGGACCGTCACAAACTCACAGGTCCCTAAGAAGCTGAGGTTTGTGGGTGAAGGTTTGCCCAAGGTCACTGAGCAGTAACGAGGGGACTAGAGGTCAGGATCCTGGGGTCCAGGTTCCCACTGTACAAACTGTCACGTGAACCACGCTAACACGGTGCAAGAGGAGTCTGGTTCACTTTGGGCTTCATCCAAGGAAATGTACTACTTAGAATGCCAGGTGGGCCTCAGCCTCACACTCTTTTCCTCCAACATGACCCAGTTTTGGGAACCCAGTAGATAATTGGGCAGTCTGTTTCTCCCACTGTGATGCATTTTTTTGGGTCAGGAAAGAAGAGAAGTCATTTTGTGTTGTTAAATACCCAGATGGCACCATATAACTCATCTCCAACCATTTCTATTTTAAACGTGGGGAAATTTTCTTGGCAAGGACACCATCAATCCTATTGGCAGACAGAGAGATTTAGCGTGTCAGAACTCCTCTTCTGACATTATGGGGACTGGACACGTTATTAAAAGTCACTTGCTCGTTGCCCATTTTCTCAGTGGCCACGTCTTCCCAGGGGCCTGGCTGGCCAGAGCCTCATTCCGAGACAGAGGCGACACAGGGCGTGGGAGCAGAACAGACACAGCTACATGAATCGCTCCTGAAGACTAACACCGCATCGTTAGTGACTATGCTCCAACATTAAACAAAAGGGAAGGCACAGGCCCACAACACTTTTAAAATCAGAAGATAAAAATTCAGTGCAGACTGAAGAAAATATTTTCAACTATAGTGTCAATCTATTCATCTCTGTACCCATGAAGTCACCGAAAGACAGTTTGGACGATTTTTGTTTTAATTGAACATGAGGCTGCATCTCCCTGATGTGTGAAGGTTTCCTGGGATAACGAGTCATTGGTGGCTAAGCTGTGTCTGACTCTTGTGACCCCATGGACTGTAGCCCACCAGGCTCCTCTGTCCATGGGATTTCCCAGGCAAGAATACGCGAGTGGGGTACCACTTCCTTCTCCAGGGGGTCTTCCTGACTTAGGGATTGAACCATCGTCTCTGGCATCTCCTGCATTGCAGGCAGATTCTTTATGGCTGAGCCCTCAGGGAAGCCCAGGGGGCTCCCCTCATTACATTTCTGTCCCCACAAGCGTCGGAGGGCATGGCCCCTCTGGCAGCACTGGGGGAGCCCAGTTTCCTGGTCGGGGAGGCCCTGCTGCCTGAGCTCTGATAAGTGAGCACCTCACGCAGGTCCTGGGCCCTGGGAAGTCGAGCTCCCCCTCCTATGATTCCATTTCAAGGGGCCTGGAGGGGCCGTGAAAGAATACAGCGAGCAGAGCCAACAGCTGTTGCGGAAGGAAAACCCCGATATGATGAGATGGTGGCCTCCGAGTCGCCAGCGAGGTTTCTATGGAGACCTTTAAGTCGGGGCTGAGATGAGCTGCTCTCAGAGCTCGGGGCAAGTGCGGAAGCGTGGTGACTGTGATGTGCGCAACGGGAGAGGCAGGATCCAGGTGATGCTGTCGCTGCCAGCCTTTCCACGGGTACGAGCCCTCCCCTGGCTCACATCGCACAACCTGAAAGAAAACAGCAACGCATGATCTGGGACAGGAGCGCAAAGAATCCGCTCCCCGCTCCCCGCTCCGCGGAGAGGGGCCCTGACTGCTCTCAGGCTTGGCAGCCAGTGGACAGCCCCAGAGGAGAATCCCTGCCCCCTGGGTGCTCTGCGCAGCCAGGCCCCCAGCACAGCGCTGCGAGGCTGGAGTGACACGCCAAGTGCACCCTGGTGATCCAGGAGTCCCCCTGGTTGACCACAATCTCCAGAAAATCAGTGGGTGCTGTCGGACGGCATCAATGTGCCAACGGGAGGCAGGTGGCCGCTGCTGCAGGGGACGCGGCGGAAGGTGTGCAACCTGGTTCTCATGTCTGTCCTGGCGAAGCCGGGGCTGATACCCTGAGGGCTCCACTTGCCATAGACAAGTCCCCGCAGCATCACCCCAACAGGATCACCGTCTTCCCCGCCGTCCACACGCTCCAGGTCACCTTCCCAAAGCCAGTCACGGAGGGCTTCGCACAAACTCACATCAGAAGCAGCCTAATCAAACTCACACGGGGGCGATCTCAGGGGTGCGTGTCCACGTGTCTGCACATCTCTGACTCACCCCTACGGCAGCTCTAGCAGTCACGTGGTCGGGATGCTGAAACCACATATGCAGCGTTGGGCAGGGCAGTGTCCCCGTGGGCCAGCACACCCTCACCCACGCGGAAGCGTCACCTGACCCCCCAGCCCCGAGGCCGCCGCACCCCCACCACCAAGGGGCTGGCGTTGACTCTGGCCCTACGCCCTGCACTTCGTCATAGCTGTATCTTCTGCAAAAGTGATGACGTCACTCTACTACGATGAGCATGTGAAATATTGCCCTTTGAAACATGTTCTTCATTCTAAAAGTTCATTTCTGAACTTTGGCTCACTGGAAACAAAGACATTCAAGAAAGCAAACCATCGACTAAAACAACACAAAAATCGTATAAAATAGAACCTGAAATTAAACCACCATCTGACTCACAGAAAGCAAAATTTCCAGAACTGGACAAGTGGTCCAATCCGCACGTACCCAGCCCTCGGGGCCCAGAAGCACCAGTGCCTCGACCCCTGCTGGGTCCCTCCCAGGGGACCTCCCCCTGGCCGCGTCCCACCAGGGCGGGCGGGGGCTGATGACACCTGGAGGAGATGCCGAGCTCCTCCCAGGCCTCAAGCTGGACCGCGATTCTACCTGAAGGGGAGGATCGCCTTGCGGGCTGCAGCCGGCCACCCCAAGTGGCATCTGGGCCTGAGACCCGCCCTCCCTGGCCTCCCAGCAGCTTCGTCTTCTGCAGCGAGCTCCCGTTCCTCGTGCCTGAAGAGGCAAACAGGCCGGGAGCATGGTTCTGTCCCCCTGACCGCATTCTGAGCCCCAGTCCCGGGCACACAGACCCTGCGGCCCCCTGGGGCCGTCGGCACGTGTCCAGGATGGGTGTCCCGTCAGCCCCTTCCCCCAGCGCCGGTCCCCGCTGGATCTCACAGGAGGGCGGCAGGCAGACCTCCCCCCCCAGACTCCCTCTTTCCTCCTGGACTCTGCATCCGCACCCAAGAGGTTTCCAGCTGGCCAGCGTCCACATCGATGGCCGGCTGCTTGGAGAACTGACTCCCGGGGCCTGGATGACCCCCCGACAGGAAGTGAGGCCGACTTAGGGTTCCGACCTCCACCCCTTCCAGAAGGTGCTTCGCCTCGTCTCCTCCTCTCTGCTGGACTCTTCACCTGTGCCTCCCCCTTCTCTGTCCTCTCGTGACCCCCTCCAGATACCGCAGAACCCCCTCCATCCATCTGGGAGTGAAGGGAGGACCAGGGGCCGCGTTCGGCGTTAGGAAGGACCCCCCACCCCCTCGCAGGATGTGTGGATGCCTCGGCACTGGCCCGGGGCTGCCGCCGGCCTCCTGATGAAGGTGGTGGGCTCGCCGCCTCGGGGCAAGGAGCTCACCTGCCGCCTGGGCTGACCTCCCGGCACAGGCTCGCTGAGCTTGGGGCGAGCTCGTCTCAAATTTACGCATATGGATTTGAACCGGCAACGCGGTTTCCCTGGATGCGTGGGTGACTTTTCAGACCCGGCTACACAGAGCGCCCCTCCATCCTCCTGACACACACGTGACGCCGCGGTCGCTCTGGACGGCAGCTCCCTGGGGGTCAGAGGCTGCTGAGCGGAGCTGGCCGCACCCCCCGCCGGCTCAGAAGGCTGCTCTGCAGTCACAGCCTTACATGCTTGACCTTGTTTCTGAACTTGTGTCTTTTTGAGTGAAATCAGAGAGACGAGGAGACCAGGAGGCTCGGACCCGCCCGGCGCTGTCCCCCAGCCTCGCTGGACAGTTCCTGGCTCCCCGGCCGAGCCTCCTGGGCCTCGCCGCCCCTGATCCCAGCACTCTGGCGACCGCGGCCGCCCCACCTCTGCAGGGCCCGCACGGTGCGGGGGCCACAGCCTCACCCCCGGGGTACAGTGCCATCCCCACCCCTGCTGAGGGTGCCCAGCCTGTCCCCCTTAGCAGCGTCCAGAGCGTTCCTCACCCCGAGTCTAATGATTCTTGGGGTGCCTGTCTGCAGTGGTTTGGAGAGGTGGGCACAGAAGGGGAAACACCTGGCCAAACATCCCCAGGTACTGGCCCCCCCAGGTCTAGGAGTCAGGGTGGACCCCAGATACCTGTTGGGGCCTGAAAACACCCCCGAGCCTGGGGCAGCACCCTCACCAGCTCCGTTCCCAGGGGGACCATCGTCCTCTTTCAACCGTCCTGAGTCCCTCTGCTGGGGTCTCATCCGGCTGGCAGCACCCAGCTGGGGCAAGCCACAAACATGAGTCAAGTGAATGCGTGGCTCTACATTTGAGTTCACATCCCTTTATATTCACTGGAAACTGGCATAGTGCAGCCCAAAGATAAAAGGTAAAATGCATGCTAATAATTTAAATTTTTGTTTTTTTCTTTACTTAAAACTGCGTTAAAAGAAAGAAAGAAACAAAAGAAAGTGAAGTCGCTCAGTCATGTCCGACTCTTTGCGACCCCATGTGCTGCAGCCTCTGAGGTTCCTCCATCCATGGAATTTTCCAGGCAAGAGTACTGGAGTGGGTTGCCATTTCCTTCTCCGGAAGATCCTCCTGACCCAGGGATCAGACCTGGGTCTGCCACATTGTAGGTAGACGCTGTACCGTCTGAGCCACCAGGGAAGCCCAACAGGTTTCACACTCCTCCCCATCAGGGCATCGACCCCGGTCTCCCGCGTGACGGGCAAGATACTCACCACTAATGAGGAGTGAGCTCATTACTGCATTAAGTGTCCATAAAAGCAACACGACTTCCCTGGTGGCTCAGGTGGAAAAGCGTCTGTCTACAACGCGGGAGACCCGGGCTCGATTCCTGGGTGGGGAAGATCCCCTGGAAAGGAAATGGCAGCCCACTCCAGTATTCTTGCCCGGAAAATCCCAGGGACGGGGAGCCTGGTGGGCTACAGTCCATGGGGTCACCAAGAGTCAGACACGACTGAGCGACTTCACAAAGCAACATGGCAAGTCAGGGGAGAAACCGTGGAAGAAAAGAGAAGATCTGTGTCTTACTGACTCCAGTGCAGTCTGTCCAGCTTTCAGAACAATGGCTGCAATTTCATTTTGCACAGAAACCTGCAAACCATGAGCCCAGCACCGCGCTCCGCACCCCGGGAGCGTCACCACAGTGAGGCCCTTAGAGACGCCGCCCCCCACCCTCAGCTAACAGCACCCCTCTCCCCTCGGCCACGCACACGGGCCCAGCAGGAGGGTCCCACTCTGGACTCCAGACCACTGTTCTCAGCCCCGCTACCCCCCAGGCCGGGGGCCCAGACCCGGGGGAGCACAGCACCGCCCGCTCTCAGAGAGGGGCGCTGGCGGCTGCAGACAGACGGCTGGGCAGCCTGATTAGATTGGCCCAGACGCGCTCCGCATCAACCCGACTGACCCCTGACAGGAGACAGGTTGATTTATTATCCTGCTGGCGCCGCTGACAGCAGGCCCAGCGAGCTCGCCTCTGTCTGGCCATTTTTCAAGCTCTCTGCACACGAGTGGCACCCACATCCTCTGACACATTAGCGTGGACGGCCCTGCAGAATGCTAAGAGCTCCGTCCAGACGCTGCTAAGAGGCTCTGGTGAACGCGTCTAATCAGGGTGGTCAAAACCGTAGTCTGTGCGGCCCGAAAAGAAACTCGCGGCTTCACTAAAAAGCAGGCGGTATGGACGAGGTGGGGCCGAGCCCGGGACGCGTCTGCACAGACCGTGAGTGTCGCACAGGCCGGGATGCCCGGAGGTTCCTGGAGGCCATGGTCCCCAGCTCCCCATGCCCCACCCCGAGAGGACGGCCTGGGAGGTCCCATCAGAGGTGCCTGCAGCCCTTACATAAGCGGCCAAGCCCCCCAGCGCGTTCACAGCCCCCATCCACTCATCCACATTGCTGGGCCAGCGTTTACGTCCACCGGAGCACGAAAGCAAGTTTGCCCGCAGCGCAGATGAGCTGGCAGGAGATGGGGCACCTCCGGAGGCCACGGCGCCCGCTGCCCACAGGCGCTGCAGAGTTAGGGCTTCCAGGGGAGTGGCAGGCCCAGCAGGCCCCTGTCCACGTCGAAAGCAGGGTGGAAGGGTAACGTCTGCTAACGGTGCTCATCTGCCCCAAGTTCACATGCGCACCTGCATGTTAGCGTAACCGCGCTCCGGTCACTCAGCTTCATCCCAACAAAGCCCTCAGTGCCCTGACTCCCAGGGGTCGACCGAGGAGAGGCCAGGTCACCTGGCAGCCCGGCTCCCCAGCCATGGCCCTTCAACCCCTGGGCCTCCAAGTGCCCACCCGTCCACCACGGGCGTCGAGATTCCTGCAAGACCGAGAGGATTCCGGAGGCAAGGGGGCAAGGGCCGGGCAGGATGCAGACCCCAGCGCGGACTGTGAACGTGGGGACACTCCACGAGGCAGCACCCTGCATCTCCCCAGCACTGGGGCCCGGCCCCTCGACTGTGAGCAGTCGGCTGTGTGGGTGCCTGGCCCCCCCCAGGTGGAAGCCCCCGCCTACACAGGACAGCCTGGGCCCCTGCAAGGGGAAGCGGGGTCTTCCCCGCTCAGGGCACAGGGCTCCTTAGTCAGCTGCAGCCGTGCAGGCCTGCCACCACCCACGGGCCCCACGGAGCAGCGCAGAGCCGCTCCCGGAGGGACAGAGGGGCCAGGCCATAAGGCAGAGTGTCGTTAGCCTTCTACATCTGCAGAGGCGTCTGAGACAAGAACTGACATCTGCAGCACTGGGGAGGGGGTAATAAGGAAAGAGAGAAGAAGAGGATTCCAGAAAGACAGTCACAATGTCCCCGTGTGCTTGCACAGAGCACCCTGGAACAGGGACACTCGGCTGCCAAGACGCACCAGACCTCTGCAGTCCACCCGGGCGGCGAGAGAACCTCGGCTGGAGAACCCGATCACGAAGCTGGGAGGACCAGAGACTGCCGGCTGGGGGTCTGCCAACACCCCCACTCTCCAGGGAGGCCCACGCTCGACCAGCTCTGCCCACGCGCCCAGCTGCCCAGCAACCGTCAGCCTGCCAGCCTCCATCATGAGCAGACGGTCAAGGAGTACCAGACGGCTGAGGAATGCTTCTAACGAGGAAGCCAGCGACCAGAGCCATCAGGCAGAAGCAAAGTAATCTGCAGGAAACAGGGGCCCTGTAGGCAGGAGGAACCTGCAGAAGAGACTGCATCGCGAATGGATGAAGATCCCATCCGACTCTTTGCGACACCATGGACTGCAGCCTGCCAGGCTCCTCGGTCCATGGGATTCTCCAGGCAAGAATACTGGAGTGGGTGGCCATTCCCTTCTCCAGGGGATCTTCCCGACCCAGGGATTGAACCTGAGGTCAGAGCAGGACCAGCCCAGACCCTGAGGAGACAGCCTTCAAAGACATCTCCTGTTTTTTAAGGCAGACGCCACAAACGTCCTTAAGAAGAATCCAGCTGAATTTTGAACAAACTGCTGCAGGACAAGCGTGGGCCAGTCTGGGTGTGGGAGCCGGGGAGCCACAGCCAAGAAGGGATTTACGGAGACTCCAAGCTCTTTCCCATCCCCACCAGGGGACAGACAGAAATAAACAGGTCAGGAGCTGTGAGATGTAGAACCAAACAGACGGACATGGAGGTAAAAGCGGAAACACACATCCTGGGGCTGCCCCGGCCCCACCCACCGCGTGGGCTCAGAAACGAGTCCTCTCTCTCCCAGAGGCTGGGCTTCCTCCCTGCTTCCTCCCTTGTTTCACAAACTGACATAAAATAGGGTCCAACTAACAGCCGAACAAGCTGTTTGTCCCACAAACTGACAATGAAGCCACTTTGCATCAAACAGTATGCTGAACAGGGGAGTGAAGAGAAGATGCAGCGGGACTTCCTGGTGATCCAGTGGCTAAGAGTCCACCTGCCCGGGCAGGGGACGCGGGTTCGATCCCTGGTCGGGGAAGATCCCGTGCATCTCGCAGCAACTGAGCCTGGGCACCGCAACTGCGGAAGCTCGTGCACCTGGAGCCTGTGCTCCACACCGAGAGACGCCCCCACAGCGAGACGCCCGTGACCGCAGGGCAGAGCAGCCCCCACTCGCCACAACTGGAGAGAGCCTGCAGGCAGCGACGAAAGCCCGGCACCTCCAAAAGTAAATACATAGATAAATGAATTTTCAAAACAGAGACGCTGAAACTCCTGCCCAGACCAGTCAAGGAAAACGGGTACTTAGAGCTCAGTGTGAGCAGTGGGGGCCGGGATGGCGGAAGGAGGGGTGACAACACGCATACACGGCTTGGGCATCTGGAGGTTGAGATGCGGGGATGGGCTGAGTTCCTCTGGACCCGGAAGGACCTGACGTGGGAGGGAGGGAAGCTGGGGGCCACGGGGCCTTGGAAACGGCCGTCAGAGCTCCACAGGGCTGGGGAGGTGGGCTGAGCTCACTCACGAGGCACCTTGAGTACTGGGCCGGGGGTGATGTCCCCCAGCCAATGATGCGGCTATCGGCAGGTCCAACAGCACAGGAGTGCGGGAAAATGTGTGCTTTTTAACGCTCACTAGCACTTTGGAGGGAGCGCGGATCAGAGACCAGAGTCCCAGTCATCCAGGGAAGAGAGGGTGGGGGCCCTAGATGGGGTGATGGCTGTGTGGTGGAGAAAAACGGGTGGATTCAAGAGATATTAGGAGAAAGATAATGCAGTCATTAATCACTTACTTTGAGATAAATCATTCTGGCCGGAAGGCCAGAGCTGTGTGTTTGAGAAGCTTGCGCTCATCAGCTATTCTTTTGTGAAGCCCAAATTAGTATCTCTTTAAATCAGGAGGCTATACCTTCTTTTATCATCAGCAGGCGAACGAAGAAAGCAATTTGCAATTGACCCCTGTCTTTCAAGGCGGCTTCCTTCTCTCTTTTAGGCAGAAGATCTATTCTCACTAAGCTGATTGGAGACGGAGGGCTGAGTGCGACCCATGAATGAGAAGTCGGGATGGCCAGGTTGCACCCAGCCCATGGACACCCCAAGCCCCACTTACCTGCGCGTCTGCGTAGCTGATGACAAAGCGTGCACGGGATGCCATCGCAGCTCTAACGCGGCTCAGAGACCCTCCGCCGTCAGCCCCACGTCCCGGCAGTGAGAAACATCCTCAGCGTCCTCATCTGTAAGACGGACACCAGCCAACACTGTTGGGAAACAAATCCAGCGGACAGTGAGCGGGAAGCTCCTGCCCACAGAGAAACTCTCCAGACGTGCTGAGGACTCTGTTCTCCGTGGCCCCTGCCGTCTCCCCTCCCCGCATCTGGAGTGTCTGAGCCTCTCACCACGGGCGACTTCTGAAACAGTCTTCCCACCTAGATGGGACAGAGTGTGAAATCCAGACCCAAATCAGTTTCATCCTCTATCCGAGCGTCGAAGACAGCTTCCATCTCTGAAGCAAATCAGACGCAGCCCCCAGCAAAATCGGATTCCTGAGCGTCGCCCGCTCTCCACGGTGGCCTGCCAGCCGTGGGATCTGGCCACAGCTGACCCTGGGGAGGGCAAGGCCGCTGGGGCCCTGGGTCACGGCCGCGCCACCTGACACCCAGCGCCAGCTGCGTCAGCTCTTCCAGCCACAAGCACCTTGGAGGACACACAGCGAGGCCTCAACCCCACCTTCCAAAGCCCCTCGGCCACGGGTGTGAGGACCTTCCAGCGGGCTTGTGCACCAGGCCGCTCCGTCCCTCGGGGGGCACCCACACCTCCGAGACCTCCAGCGCACAGCGCTCAGCTCTGCTCCGGCTCTCACCCCCTCCTCCTCCGAAGAAAGCGCGGGGCCCCAGAGCACGAATGCCCCTCCCAGCACGGTTCCGTCCAACAAGCACCCCTAAGCCCCGGCCACGGTCAGGAGCCAGGGACCAGGTCAGAGCAGGGGACACCCAGGGGGTCCACGGCGTGTGTTTTCACAGTCTGCTTTAACCTGCGCCCCAATCTTGCCAGCTACCTAGCGTCCCCTTATAGCACGGAGCAGGAAACGGGGGCCCCGGATGGCCAAGGAGGGCGTCTCAAGCCGCATGGCTGGTAGTAAGGCCGCCTGGCTCCCGGGCCAACACGATTTCCCCACAGGAGACTCCTGCTCTTCCAGGAGAAGAGATGGGTCACATTGATCCATCCAGTTACTGAAGATGCCTGCCAACCACCCCTTAACACTTGCCCGTGAGACCTGGTCTCCATTCCCAGGGCTAGAGGACAGTCAGGTCTGCGGTGGAACAGAGAGGGTGGGCTCAGCCCTGGAGCCCAGCACGCGGGCACAGAGACCTGTGCTGGCCCTGCTCCGCCCCCTCCCGGCATCGGCCTCCTCACGTCCCCCGCCCCCGCTGACTGGAGGAGGGGCGATCTGGGGAGATTTCTCACTTCTGGCATCTCTGATCCTGCTGCTTTTGGCTCCGAGAGAAGGGAGATGACAACTCGGGGGCTAAGGCAGGAAATGGTGGGCCCGCCTCCTCTCCCGAGAAGCAAGGCGGTGCCCCGACCCCACCCCATGCCTGTCCCTCGGGCAGGACACACCAGGGATGCGCTGGGCCTGGTGCACAGACGGGGCGGAAACAGCAACCGACGCGGCTCCGTGTGGTCACCGCGGCCGGATGTCTGCGCTTCCGTCCACCGTCCTCCCCGCGGCTGCTGGCCTCTCTGCCCTGTGAAGTTCACGTAGATGCACGTCAGACTCCACTAGCTTTCCAGGTAAAAGCGCACACAGCGTCCGGCAGCTCAGAGTCTCATGCACGGCACCTCCCGAGCATCCCCCTCCCTGATCCGCCTCCTGAGCCCCCCACCCGCCTCCCGAGCCCCGCCCCCCGTCTCCCGAGCCCCGCCCCCATCTCCCGAGCCCCCCCCCACTACCCGCCTCCCGAGCCCCGCCCCCATCTCCCGAGCCCCCCACTACTCATCTCCCTAGCCCCGCCCCCCGCTCCCGAGCCCCGCCCCATCTCCCGAGCCCCGCCCCTGTCTCCCGAGCCCCGCCCCATCTCCCGAGCCCCGCCCCCATCTCCCGAGCCCCGCCCACCCATCTCCCGAGCCCCGCCCACCCGCCTCCCAAGCCCCCCACCACCCATCTTCGGCGCTCCCACGAAAGGGGCCAGACCTCCGTTCCAGGCCCAGGGTGTCCTCCACCCGTCCCTGGGTGAGCCCCGGCGCAGCGGGTTTCTCACACGTCTCTGATGCTCTGTGATTAAATCCGGCAGCAGCATGGAGGCTGGGGTCACGCTGCTTTTCGGTTAACAGCCGGTGCCGTGACCTCCTGCTTTAAAAAGGAATCACAAGTCCCCGTTCTAGAAGAGTGAGCACTCACACATGGCAGAAACCTGAAGGTTTGGAGGCTTTCCAAGCACCCTGGCTTCAGGTTCAGGGAGTTCTGAAGTCATGCTCAACTCCTGCTCGGGGCAAGCCGACCCCGAGGAAACTTATCACCATCACTCTCCCCCATTCACTGGCAGCCTGCTGCCCCCCCAGCCGTCCCCCCACACACTGGGGATGCCCGCATATTGGGGGACTGCTGCACACTGGGGACCTACTCACACTGGGGAACCCCTCACACTGGAGACCCCCGCACACTGGGGACCCCACCGCCTGCTCCATAGGTATTCATGCCGCATCAAGGCACCAGTGAGGAATTTGCCGTTTCCTTGGTCCCTCACCCAGACGTCTGCCTGGCCGAGCCTCGGACTCTGCCCTGCGTCCATCCATTGTGATCACCTGCCAGAATGTGGCCTCTGCAGCCCTGCCCCGTGTCCCGCTGAAACCCGCCCACGCTGGGCCCATCACGTCATCACAGGGTCCCCACAGACAGATGGTCACTCTGCCACCACCCGTGCTGAGCTGGAAACGGCCGCCTCCCACTCCCCCCAGGCCCAGGCTGACCCTGGCGGCCACTGGTGGGTGCTCGGGCTGCTTGGAAGAGACATGGCTGGGGAACATCATCAGAATTGAAATTTTCCCCACTGCCCTTCTCTATCTAAACCAGCTTTCCCCGGAAGTTCACACATCTCACAGCCTGAGAAAAAGTTACTGAAGCCAGACGGATGTAAGAAACAAGGACCAGAGGCGTGTCCGTCTGTAAGAACACTGGACGTGGGGAAACAACGCCAAAAGGACGTGGGAAACAAAGCCCACGCCTTGCTAATCCTCACTGCGTGCTGGGCTGCACACGGAGGCTCTGCCTTCACCACCGTCACAACCTTCATTTCACAAATTGGTGAACCAAGGCAGAACGTGAGCAAATGGTCAGTTCAGAATGCGGGTGGATACTGCTATGTTTAAAAGGGATACCCAGCAGAACCTACTGTGAGCCTCAGTGTTATGCCGAGCCTAGATGGGAAGGGAGTCTGGGGGAGAAGGGATACATGCACATGTATGGCTGAGTCCCTCTGCTGTCCACCTGGAACTATCACAACGCTGCTGATGGTTACACTGCAATATAAAATCCCCTTCCCTTGTGGCTCAGCTGGTAAAGAATCCGCCTGCAAGCAGGAAGACCTTGGTTCGATCCCTAGTTGGGAAGATCCCCTGGAGAAGGGAAAGGCTACCCACTCTGGTATTCTGGTCTGGAGAATTCCATGGACTGTATGGGGTGGCAAAGAGTCAGACACAACGGAGCAACTTTCACTTTCAATATAAAATAAAAAGTTAAGAAGAAAACAGTGTGGGTGGATAAAGTGCCAAGCTAACCTCATATTATGAGACCCCGCCTCCAAAGCCCATGTGCCTTCACCACGCCTCTTGTGTGAAGTTCTCCTCGCCAAAGCTGGACTTGGTCCCAAGGGCAAATGGACAGGAGTCATCGAGGCGGAGCTGATTAACTTCCCAAAGGGACGGGTGTGCCTCAAAGCCACTGAAAATGCAGGAAGGCTATGCATGAGGTCATGCATCATACATATTACCCAAGGTTAAGTGGTTTAGGGCTCAATCTCTGAACTGAAGCTACTCTTTCTTCACTGTTTTTCCTGATACTGACCTTAAACAGAATCTTTTTAAATTTATTTTGGAGTATTCACATCTCCGACCTACTTGCAAACTTACTGAACTACAAACATGTTTCAACCTTAAGTCATGCACAAGCTCCCTATTAACCACGAGCCTGTTTCTTTCAGTTGTACCTGGTCTCTTTAGTTAATTCTCAGAAATTCTCAAGAAGTATTTGACCATGGAAATTCTCTTAGAGATTGTCTGTTTACACTGTCTGGGTTGTCCGACTAGTCTCACTACCAGCTGAGATCTAGCAGCTGTGTTAGGAGACTCCTCCCACGGAGCACAACTTCAAAGCTGTACAATTATCTTTAAAAGCATTGGAAGAGCCAGAGATCAATAAAGGCAACCAGAATTTAAAGGGCCAAGGCTCCAGAGAGAAGAAAAGCAAAGTAAGGCGATCCGAACTTTCAATTCAGAGGTCTCCTCCATAGTCATTTCCTAATGTGCACTTGGAGGCATAGAGGCTAAAGAGAAAACAATATCCTGAAACTGATGGAAGGTTTCCTGAGTTGGAGAAATAAAATCTGGAGTTCAAGACTACCAGCCTGAACTGGAAGATCAAAGATCACAGCAATAAGGGAAACGTGGAGAAATGAGTGCAAATCCCCTTGAAGTAGTTCACTGACCCTTAAACTGAGCATGAATTAACTAGCCAAGGAACAAAACAGAAAGCATCTGCTAAGATGCTAAAAAGTTACGCAGCGATTTCAGGAAACGCACTGCGCTGAGGAAAGGATCCCGCAGGCGGAGGCAGGACCTGGTGGGTGTTCCAAGCTTTCAATTAAGACACAAAAACATCTGCTCTTGAAGTAAAATCCATGAGACATCGTGAAGGTAACTGTGCATGGGTCTCGGATACCCAGACAGACAGAGGAAAAGCAGAATGGAGGCAATATTTGAAGAAGAACTGGTGAAAAAAATGTCCAAAATAGATGAAAGACACAGACCTATGGGTTCAAAAGGATGTAAGAACTCAAATCTCTGAAAGATTAAAAAACATGCAAACAGGTCAGTTCTGTAAAACAGTTAAAGAAGAGTTAGCATCTGTTCTCAAGCTTTTCAAAAAAAACTGAAGAGGAAGGAACACTTTTGAACTCTTTCTACAAAGTCAGCATCACCCTGATACCAAAACCAGACAAAAATATCACAAAAAAGAAAATTTGGGGCCAATATCACTGATAACATAGATGCGAAAATTCTCAACAAAATATTAGCAAGCCAAATTCAACAATACATTAAAAGGATCACATACCATGATCAAATGGGATTTATCCCAGTGATACAAGGAATTTCAGTATGCGCAAATAAATCGGCGTGATATACCACATCAACAAATTAAAGAATAAAAGCCATGTGATCATCTCAATAGATGCAGAAAAGGCTTTTTTGACAAAATTCAATATTTATGATAAAAAAAAAAAACTCTCAACAGAGTGGGCATAAAGGAAACATACCTCAACATGCCTGCAGTCCATGGGGTCACAAAGAAATGGACACGACTTAGCACCTGAGCAACAGTAACCACAACAAGAGGATCAAATCTCCAGTCACGTAATAAACACGCCATGGGGATGTAATATACAGCATAAGGAATATGGTCAAATAACGCCGTGATGATTCTGCAGGGACAGATGACTAGATGGCTACTAGCCTTATGGTGGTCATTTCTTGACGTGTGCAAACATACATCGCTCTGTAGGACCCCTGAAACTAACATAATATTGTAAGTCAACTATATTAAATTAAAAACCAATGACCAAAATAAAAAATAGAAATAATAGCTTTCCACTGCTGTGTAACAAATTAGCACAAACTCAGAAGCAAAGACCCTGATGTTGGGGAAGATTGAAGGCAGGAGAAAAAGGGGGGCAACAGAGAATGAGATGGTTGGATGGCATCATTGACTCAACGGCCATGAATTTGGGCAAACTCTGGGAGATGGTGGAGGACAGGGACGCCTGGTGTGCTGCAGTCTGTGGGGTCACAAGGAGTCGGGCCCAACCGCACAACAGCAGAGGCAGAGACTCTAACCCACTTGTCATCCCAGGGTTCCGTAGGACACGGTGCCAGGGCCGGCGCCGTTGGGCTCTCTGTTCAGCTCTCACAGTGGGCCAGCCAAGGCTGTGGTCTTATCCGGAACGTGGGATCATGATCCAGGTTTGTAGGAATTCAGTCCCCTGCAGTTATGTGATGGGGGTCTCATTTCCCCTAGAGCTGTTGGTTGGAGACCCCTCTCAGCTACAGGCACCTGTATCTGTAAGCGGTCCACAGCGGGCTGTGTGTTCTCCCTGCAAAGTCAGCTGGGGAAACTCGACGTTAAAGAGGTCACCTTAGGTCAGACCCAAGCAGGACAACCTCCCTGCTGAGTAACTCGGGGTGAACTAATCTGGGGCCCTGATTACTCCTGCAAAGTCCCTTTATTTTTTATTTATTTTTTTTTTTTGCAAAGTCCCTTTATGTATCATGATCCCAGAAGTGTTCCCTCACCACATGCACGAAGCAGAGGGGATTGTAGCAGCATGAGACCCACCCACGTACCTCAATGACTATTCATAGCAAAGTAAAACTGCTAAGACAAAGAAAAAGAGGAAAGCCTGAATTGGTAAGATGCCCTGGAGAAGGCACAGACTACCCACTCCAGTATTCTTGGGCTTCCCTGGTGGCTCAGATGGTAAAGAATCCGCCTGCAATGCAGGAGACCTGCATTCAATCCTTGGGTCGGGAAGATCCCCTGGAGAAGGAAATGGCAGCCCGCTCCAGTATTCTTGCTGGGAGAATCCCCATGGACAGAGGAGCCTGGAGGGCTGCAAAGAGTCAGACACTCTGAGTGACTAAGCCCAGCACAGCAATCAGAGAAGAAGCCTGTCCTTCAAAGGAGCCGCAGGGAGGCTGGCAGGTGTCTCTACAACACAAGCAAGAGAAGGTAAGAGACAATGAAGTGACAGTTCTAAAATGCCGGGGAAAAAATCTCCAAACTGGAACTGAATACATGCCAAAAATAGCCTTTAATATTAAGTGAAATGAATGCATTTTTTAGACAAACAACAATTGAAAATTCAGCATGAATAGAACAATACGAAATAAATAAATAAACTAAAAAGAGTTTTCAACAGAAGGAAAATGACCCCAGAAAGAAGCACATAAATGCAGAAAAGAATGAAAAACGCTAGAAAGGGTAAACACGTTGTTAACTCTCACTGAGTATGGAATATCAGTCACACAAAGATTTAAAATCTTGTAAGATTTAAATTTTATGAAAAATTGAACCATATGAAAACAATTGCACAACAACACAAACTATCGCAACGTCCTTGCTCCTTCACGATGCTATAAAAGTAATCTTTTCAGTAACACACTAATTAATCAAGGATGAATCTTACAATCTTTACTGTAATCACTAAAAGAATAATAAAACATTGCATAACAAATGAATTAATAAACAGTAACTGTAAAACTAAAAATACATACCGTTAATTGAAAACAGAGCTAGGAAGGATAAAATCAAAGCCCACATGTGCAAACAGGAAAAATAGCAAGATGATGCATTTAAACACAAGAATGTATTAATCTTACTACATGAAAATATAAGCAATATAAATAAAATACAAACGTTTTCTAACCTGTATTTTAAAATCCAAGTATATGCTGCTTATAAGAAACCTGTTTTAAATATAAAAATACAGAAAATTTGAAGTAAAAGAATTGAGAAAGATATACATTGAAAACACTAACCAAAAAATGTCTGACATAGCACAACCTATATCAGATAAAGTAGATTTTAAGGCAATGTGTATTTTTAGATAGAGACATTTAAAAAGTTAAAAAAAAAAGAAAATTTAATAGAAAGACTAAATCCTAAATTTATCTGCACCCAATAACACAATTTCAAGCAAAACTGACTTTTGACTAAGAAGAAAAATCATATAGATAAATCTTAAAACAGTTCTCTTTATAAAAGTTAAGATGAACAAACAAAAAATCAATGGCAATATAAAAAATGGGAAAACACAATTTAAAAAATGGACCTAACTTTTCAAATTTGGGTGGAATAGTTGCAAAAATTATTTGTATTATGAGTCTAAATGCATTTTAAGTGATTTAATATAGTCTCGAAGCCAAGAGGGTCAAGCAAGAAATTAATGACAAACACACAACTAAAAGATTTTCAAATTTTTAAAATTAAGCAATATATTTCTCAATAGATCATAAGAAGAGAAAAGTTCAAAGGAAATTAAAATATATTTTTAACTAAATGGTAATGAAGATACAATATAACAAATCACAGCTGACAGAATGCTTAGAGAAAATTTTCAGGTATAAATGCACATGTTAGAAAAGAAGTATTGTTGAAAATAAAGGATTAGCTATCCATTGCGTGAAGCTGTTTTTTAAAAAACTATAAACCATATCAAAAGTAGTAGAAAAAGAAGATCAATAATGAATAGAAAAAAGTATTAGAAAGAATCAAAAAGTCAAAAGTTAATTGTTTAAAAATGCAATTAAGACTGAGGAATCCCTAGTAAGACTGATACACATACTGAGAAATGATCAGACACACACCACCCCATGAGGAGTAAAAATTCAGACATCACACAGGTGAAATTGTCTTCATGACCTCGGGTTAAGCAGCAACTTCTTAAACATGATACCACAAACAACAAAAGAAAAAGTTGATAGTTTGGACTTGACCAAAATTAAAAACTTTGGGACATCAAAGGACACCATCAAAAAGTGAAAGGACCAGGCACAGAATGTGAACATATCTGCAAGTCACGCGCCTGCCGAGGTTCTAGTGTTCAGAGGATAAAGGACTCATCCCAGACGAGTCAACCTAAATGAAAAATGGGCAAAGGATCTGAAAAGGTGTTTCCCTAAAGAATATGCAAAAAGCACGTGAAAAGATGCTCACTATCCTTAGTCAGTAGAAAATTGAAAGCACAATGACAGATCCCTTCACACTCACTAGGATGGCTACAGCCAAAAACCCAAAGATGACAGCGGTTAGCAAGGACGTGTAGATAAAATACCCTGCTCGTGTGAGTGTACAACAGAGCAGCCACTGCAGAAGAAGCTTGGCATTTCCCCAAACAGGTAACCACTAATTCCACCCCTGGGTGCTTACCCAAGAGAAATGAAAATGGGTTCATGCAAAAACGCATACACCAGCACAGCCCAATAGCCAAAACAGTGGGAACAGCCCAACTGTCCGTCAGTTGATAAATGGATAAACAAACTATGGTGAATACAGACAATGTAATCTTATTCAGACATGGAAAGAGATGGACTGATACATGCTCCGAAACGGATGAACTTTGAAAACACTCTAAGTGAAGGCAGACAGACACTGATGTGATTCCACTGATACAGAATGTGCGCAACAGGAAGCTCCCTACCGACAGAGGGATGCGCCCTTGCAGGGGCTGGCGCAGAGAGCTGAAGGGCTCTTGCTTGACGGGTGTGAGGCTTCTTTTCGGGGGATGACATGTTCTGGGATTAGATAGTGATACTGACTGCACAGGGTTGTAAACACGTGAAAAACATCAAATTAAATAACGTAAAGTGGTTAGGACGGCAAACTGTACAATAAATGAAGTCTGCCTCAAAAATGAATACCTACATAAATAAAAATTGTACATTAGGTTTGTGGATTGAAGACAGTATTTTAAAGTGACTCATTCTCAATGATCGTGAAGATGATCCAGGATCTCAGAAAGGGAATGGAGAAGATTCAAGAAATGTTTACCAAAGACCCAGAAGAACCAAAGAACAAACAGACAGATGAACAATACAGTAGAAGGAAGCAATAGCAGAATGACTGAGGCAGAAGAACGGATACGTGACCTGCAGGATAGAATGGTGGAAATCACTGCTGCAAAGCAGAATATAAAGAAAAGAATAAAGTGACTATTGTTCCCCAAATCATCTACATAGTCAGCATTATCCCCATCAACAGTCTCACTGGAATTTTCCATGTCTATGAAAATTGACAAATGTACTCTATGTGGACATGCACACGGCAAAGAATATCAAAGACAGACTCGAAGAAGGAGCGAGCTGGAGAGTTTACAGTCTCGGTTTTCAAACCTAACCTAAGGTCCGATAGTTAATCCAACATAGCGTTGGTGCAAGAGATAAGGATGACGTTTTATTTTAATCTTTAACATGCTCATATTTTAGGAGAGGGAAATCTAGTTTTCACTGGGGAAGAACAGATGCCTCCTTCAAAACCTCCCCCTTTTGCTGATGGATGAACCACGGTCATCACAAGGTGGACAATGGTGGAGGCTGAGTTGGGGAACGAGGGTTATTGATTTGTTAATAACAAAAGTTTTTTTTAAGTGTTTAAGTGTTTCAATGATTTTAAAAGTAAAAATGAAAAATCTCCCTAACTAATAGTTAAAAAGTCTCAAGGAACAAGGATCTGTAGACACCAACCTTTAACAGCTTCTGTTGAAACGTCATGGAGGAAAATAAAGACAAAAAGCCTGTGGAAGCCAACGGACTTGGGGAGCCAGGTGAGCTCTCCCAGCCCAGACTCAGCCCATCTGGAGGGCACTTCTGGGAACTTATGGCCCTGTCCTCCTGAGGAGCTGAGGAGCTCAGCAGGGATGGCTAGACCTGACGGCAAGACAGACTCAGAAGCAGAGTGACTCCATCCGGGCAGCACTGCAGGCCGTCAGCACAGCGCCCAGGGCTCCAGGCCGCTCCCCAGGGCCTCAAGGGACCCCTGCCAGGGGCTGAACCACGGTAGGCTCCGTGGACCCCAGGCCTGCCGGTGCAGTTCCGACACCTGGCCGGTGAAGGAGGGAGCAGCCGCGTCTGCTCCTTCATCGAGCTCAGGGGAGCGTCATCACTGCTTTACGCCGGGGAGGGGAGAGCTGCCCAGAGCCAAACCGTGAAAGATGTTCACCAGGAACCAGACGGGACCACACAGCGGCCCGCCCGCCTCTGCACCGTGGGCGCCATCTCCTGCGGGCAGGGGGCCGGGCGTGTGGACACAGGGTGACCCCGGTGAGGCTCCCCGCCCTCCCCGGCCAGCTCCGCGAGGCCCCTTCTCCCCAGGAAAGAAGGTGAGTTTCCTGAGCTGCTTTGGGGCAGAAATGAGTCCTGCTGGCCCAGGGCCGCTTTCGATCTTCTCGGCTGAGGGCTGAGCGAGCCCAGCCGCTCCCCGCACTGTCGGTCCCTGAGGGCACCGTCTGCCCCAGGGGATTGCCCCGGACAGACACTGCCCCTCCTGGTCATTACCGGGCCCTCACGCTGCAGCCAGGGGCTTCCCAGACGGCCCGGCAATGAAGAACCCGCCCGCAGTGCAGGAGACGTGGGTTCAATCCCTAGGTGGGGAAGATGCCCTGGAGGAGGGCATGGCAACCTGCTCTAGGATTCTTGCCTGGAGACTCCCATGGATGGAGGAGCCTGGTGGGCTGAAGTTCATGGGGTTGCAAAGAGTCGGACACGACTGAACTGAGCACATGCACACACACACATGTGCATGCACACACACACGTGTACACGGACACGCTGCTGCCAGGCGCCTGCAGAGTCCAAATCAAGGACCTTGTTTCTGAATAACAGCGCTCACTGTTGTGTTTTGCCTACAGAGCAGAAGAGGCGGCAGGAGGTGGCCCACCTTCAGGCAAAAGGTGACCAGATGGAGCCCAAGACCGCCTCCCGCCTTTCATCACAAACCTGGACCCGAGCACTGGAAGCGGAAATGTGATTTGTTACAGGTGCTTTGTTAAAAACACACCCTGCTGCTCTGGGGAGACACTTTCTCGGTTGCATAGACTGACACTTTGACTTAGAAAGTGCCGCGAGAGTGCGCACCTCCTGAGCTGGTTTTCCAGACGATCGTTGACACAGCGGCCGTTCCCTGCGCCCTGCAGGGTGGGCGACAGAACCTTCCAGGGCTCGTGGTCTGCTGCTCCAAGGGGCTCAGAGTCTACCGAGACGCACAGACGCACGCAGGCCAGTTCAGGGTGGGGACCCTCGCCAGGGCACTGAGGGGGGATCCTCTCACTGCAAGGGGACGATTTTTCAGATTCTGTCTCCAACCTCCTTGACGATGGGTTCAGTCTTGGACAAGTCCCCTGGGAAAGCTGATTTCAGTGGCAGCCTGTCACTCTGTCTTTACCTGGGAAATAGCGTTTCATGCTTGCCCTCAACACAAGCAGCATTCTGACTCTGGGATGAGCTCAAGTATCCCTGAGCACACAGCACAGACTGAAAGCCAACTGGCTACAGACTGTCTCAGCAGCAGGATTTTGGGGCCTTCAGACACCCCCCCCCCATGCCATGCACACAGAAGTGACCCGTGCACATACGTGTCCCTGACCTCAGACCTGTAACGGAACCGTATTCCCACCGCACCCTTGGAGAGCCAACGCAGGTCCACACCCAGGGGAGGTTTTACAGTGGAAACTGAACTCTGGGAATGCCCTGGCAGTCCAAGGGTTAAGACTTCGCCTCCCAATGCAGTAGCTTATGGGTTCCACCCTGGTCAGAAAAAAAAAAAGGCCAAAAAATCAAAGCATAAAACAGAAGCAACATTGCAACAAATTCAATTAAGACTTAAAAATGGTCCACATCCAAAAAAATCTTTGAATAAATTAATTAATTAAATGAAATGAAAGCCTAAGTGTAAATAAAACTCGCCGACTTATATCAGTAAAAGCTCAGCAGCAGCTGTGCCCTTGCACGCAGACGATGCTCAGGGCGGCGGGGAGCACACACGGCTTGTCTCACTGAACACGCGGTTCTAGGCATGACTGGCAGAGACTCTGGGTCCAGGGAACGTGCTCGAGGGTCCAGTGGTTCTAACAGCTCGGTCAGCAGTTACACAAAACATGAGCTTAGGGATGGTCCCCATCAGAAAGCTGAAGTCCCAGAAATGTCTCAGAGTAAGGAGAATACATAGGAATAAGGAACTCAACTATAAAGCAATTATCCTTCAACTAAAAATAAATAAATTTTAAAATAATAATAATAATACAGGAACTCAAAGACTTGGAGGGTGTGGATTTATCCTGAATCACAAGGTCACAGCCTTGCAAGCTATTTTTGCTTTTACTTTGTGTGAGATGCACTGTTTGTGGTTAACGTTGCAGGTTTTTCCTGAGTTGAAAATATTACTAATGCCCAATTGACGTACATTGATTACATAATTGTGTAGAATAGGCACCACTCGGTTCGGGAGTCCATCCATCGCCTGCGTCCTGCGTCCCCTCCGCTCGGTCACCTGGCCTCAGGTTCGCTGGTTGTAACGTAACGAATAGTCGGCATTCTCTGCTTCCTACTGTCTCGAACACGAAGGAAGCCTGTGAGCCCAAGCTGACCGACTGTATGACAGAACTTACAAAGATACAGCTTGAAAGGAGGAAAAACACAGTACAGTGGCTTCTGGTGGAGAATCAGCCGGGGGCTCGCCCTTGCTTCCGACGTCAGTAGAAACAGCATCCGCGTCCCCAGACCCCGCGAGACGTGCCCAAGGAACGAGGTGCTCCTGGGGACCAGACCAGGCAGATCGGGCTCAGGAGGGGAGAACGTGCAGGTGTGATCCCTGACGTGCATTTAGCTTTAAAAGCCCAGCAGCCAGAAAAGCAATGGTCGTTCCTGACATTTGGGCAACACCTTCATGTTTCAAATCCACTCCCCATCCTTCCATTACCACCTGAGAAACTTCCGATTCACAGCTGAGAAACCAACGCCCTAAGGCTAACTCACTCGCCCAGGGTCACCAGCCTGATCTCTGGCCGAGCGGGCGGGACCTAAACCCTGTGGCCCCCTCACCCCAGACCCTGCCTCCTCCGTGGGTCCCTGCACTGGACGGGGGTCCGGCCAGTCCTGCGGGGTGTCCACGCCCAGGACACAGAGAACCGCGACTCCCGGAGCTCTCCTTTCAGAACGGAGTCCGGCCCTTTGCCAACAACGCTTTCCTTAATCAACTTGGCTTACGAAGAGAACCAAAACTAATATTTCCTTTCTGGTTTAATGCAATCTACTTTATCCATTTTTAAAAAGAGATTATTTTGTAGAATGGCATGTAAATCCCCCAAATACACAAAGTCACCTTCCTGTGGATTCTAGACAAATAACCTGAGAATAATCCTGAGAAGACTGTGTTTGCAGAACCGGAAAGTGCTGCTAAATACACAAATAAGGGACTCACGCTGCGGAGCCCGCGACTTCCCTCCGCGTTCGTGGATGTGAATTTATGGCTTTCCTTCCCAGGTCAAAGGTAAATGAACCCATCAGTGGAACCTATAATTAGTGTGAGTAGTTAATTCCCAGGGCTTCACTGCACTCTCTCGGTGACATTTTGAAGCACTAGGCTGGCCATTATGAGCAAGTGCGCGCCGCAGTGAGTGAAGGCTGGAATTAGCAGTGAAACGCTTCAGTCCCCATTTTACATACAATTTGGCCCAAGAAGAGCAGGACAGATTTTCTGTGGAAGGGCAGTCACCGCAGGTCCTTCAGCAATGTGAGAGCGTCTGGACTTCGGGGAATACACACCCTGCACGCTTCTTTCAAGAAACCCAGTGCATCAGTTTTCCCCAAATAGAGAAATTAAGGACACATTGTTCCTATGACAAGGAATTTCACTGTAAAAATAGTCCAGTAACAATTTTCTTATTTCCAAAGTTATAAAGAACAAAAAACACTATGATTTGTATCCATCTATTAAGAAATTCAGATTTTGTACAGAGAGGGATGCAACCTAGATTTTCATGAGACAAGCATATGTTCAAAATAAGCATTATATCATGAATATATATATATATATTCTTTTACTCTTCGTTTAATTGTGCAGGCAGATTCTTTACCATCTGAGCCACCAGGGAAGCCCAGTGATAAAACTTGTTTTTTAAGGGTTGAACATTTAGCCACACAAATTAGGCCTGAATGCTTAGTTTAAAAAAAGACTTAATAAGATATTCAAAATATTCTCTGATCCAACCCTAAATGCCACCAGTGTTTTAAGCTAGCATTTGAATCAATGTCCAGAGGTGGAGTACAATTTTTGTACATAAAATATGAGATTTAGCAAAGAATTATTTTATTCATTTATTCACTCATCCATCATATGTCCTTGAACATCATGAAGAACTATGTTCAGTGCTGAGAATACAAGCTTGGCTCGAGAAGAATTCTGTGATCAGAATTTTGAGATGGTTTGGTCCAAGGTATAAATTGGAAAGGCCACTCTGCCAACAGGATGATGGATGGGCTGGAAGTCGGGGGCAAGGATTCCAACTGAAAGGCAGTATCAATAACCTGTGAAATCAACAACAAAGCTCTTAATTGAAGGAAAGTCAGTGGATTTAGAGAGAAAAGAGCAGGCTCAAGAGATAGTGAAAATCTGGAATTAACAAGACTCGGGGTTGGATTTTGGAAGCAAAGGAAGATAATATTCTGCACTTGGCATGATGCTGGTGTTGAGGACGGCCTGGCGTCTGAGTGGCCATGACTTTCAAGGAGGAAACAGAAAGGCGCGTGGCTTTGAGAAGTGATGGGTTCACATCCGGACGTGCTGACTTGTAGATGCCTCAGAGTCAGATAAAACAGAGAAGATCCTCTGTCTAATGTAGTGAGTGACTTCATCTTATAATGGAGAAAACCAAGAATCACAGAGGTGGAGCCACTTGCCTAAGGCACAGAAATAAGCATGAAACGAAGTGAAGACCCACGCTTTAGAATTAGGGACCTGAATTCTAACCCTTCTTCCTCCCTGGAACAGAGTGTCCAGCCAGAGCCCTCGAACTGTGTCCCAGGCACAGACACGGCTTCTAAAACCACACACATTCTTTGTTTTTTCTAGAGCACATTTACAGGAGACTTAGAAAATATAAAACAAAGTTACATATAATTGCACTATATATTACAATTATTTTTTAATAGATAAATCAAGATTTTAAGTTGAAATTTCAATGTCAAACTCTCAAAAATTAATAGAACGAACATACAGAGAAGTAGAAGGATATAGTAGATCTGAAAAGCACTATGAATCATTTCAACCTAATTAAGATTTGTGCCATTTTCACACAACAGTAGGATACAAATTCTATTTAAGTTCGCATAGGCTATAAACTAGGAGATGCTGGAAAATGTCCAAGGACATAAGACCAGGTGCAAAAAATGTCATGGTCTAAAGGTATTGAGAAGAAGGACATGGCAACTTGCTCCAGCGTTCTTGCCTGGAGAATTCCAAGGACAAAGGAGCCTGGTGGGCTACAGTCCATGGGGTCACAGAGTCAGACTCGAGTGAGTGACTATCACTCATTCACTCACTCAGAGGTATTGAAATCATACAGAGTCTGTTTTCTTATCACGGTAAAACTACACGGCATTTTTAAGGGACCCAACATTTTAAAAATATCCTACAGAAAGAAGATACTCCCTGTGTCTTGAGAAACTAGAGCCCCTGGCGGTGTCCCTCCTTATGGGGCCGATAGGCTGGAACCAAACCACCCGCATGGACAGCCAGCGCCTCCGGCAGGGACCCACACCTGCCTGGTCCCCCACACCCCACGCTAGCTTTTGCATTTCTTGTCATCTTGCTAACTTATGCGTTTCTTGTGTAGATGTTATTTACAGCAGAAAATTATTGTTCTGAGAAACCGTGTGCTGGAAATGTTCAAAAACAGTGGAATTTTCTGCGACTTCCCTGGTGGTCCAGTGGTTGAGGCTCTGTGCTTCCACTTCAGCAGGCTTGGGTCAGGGAACTAAACTCCCGCGTGCCACATACCATGCCCCCCAAAATTTTTTAATAGAGTAATTTTAGTGGACTTTTATAGATTATTTACATCTATTTTTTAATAGGAAATTTGAGTAAAAATGTGCTATAATGTGAGTGGTGATTAACCAATCAGGGCTGACAATAACCTAATAGTGATGTAACCAGAGGCCCAATCCACATGAGAAGTTTTTATTTTACTATTATTTTTTTTTTGCCAACCTGACTGGGCCACAGAGAGCCCAGAGGTCTGGTTTTACATGACTTTGAGGGGTCCTTGTGGAAAACACTAGTGTTTGATTCTGAACACTGAGCAGAGCTCCGCCCTCTGCAGTGTGGAGGTGACGTCCACCTGCTGAGGGCGTGAACCGAGCACAGAGCTGGGGGAAGGCTGGGTTCTCATCTGACAGCTCGAGCTGGGACCCGGGTCCCGCCCGGCTCTGCAGTCAGGATACACTCCTTCAGCGTTCCCCGGCCTGCAGCCCACGGACAGCTCCTTAACAAATATCTTATCATAGACTTTAGCGCTTTTGTTAAAATATAAGTAAAACTCCATTTGTGACCTTTGATAATTTCCAGTAAAAATAGCACTTTCATGACGAGTCAGTTATGGCCACAGTTAGCATTTCTTATGTCGTTTCTTCCCCAATAGCTAGAAAGTCTTCAAAATTTCAGTGGATGTATTAATACTTAGTATGGGCAACCTCAGTTCAGTTCAGTTGCTCAGTTGTGTCCGACTCTTTGCAACCCCAAGGACTGCAGCACGCCGGGCCTCCCTGTCCATTGCCAACTCCCAGAGTTTACTCGAACTCATTCCCATTGAGTCGGTGGTGCCATCCAGCCATCTCATCCTCTGTCATCCCCTTCTCCTCCTGCCTTCAATCTTTCCCAGCATCAGGGTCTTTTCCAATGAGTCAGCTCTTCTCATCAGGTGGCCAGAGTATTGAAGTTTCAGCTTCAACATCAGTCCTTCCAATAAATATTCAGGACTGATTTCCTTTAGGATGGACTGGTTGGATCTCCTTGCAGTCCAAGGGCCTCGCAAGCATCTTCTCCAACACCACAGTTCAAAAGCATCAATTCTTCGGCACTCAGCTTTCTTTACAGTCCAACTGTTACATCCATACATGACCACTGGGAAAACCATAGCCTTGACTAGAGGGACCTTTGTTGGCAAAGTAATGTCTCTGCTTTTTAATATGCTATCTAGGTTGGTCATAACTTTCCTTCCAAGGAGTAAGCGTCTTTTAATTTCATGACTACAGTCACCATCTGCAGTGATTTTGGAGCCCAGAAAAATAAAGTCTGCCACTGTTTCCACTGTTTCCCCACCTATTTCCCATGAAGTGATGGGACCGGATGCCATGATCTTAGTTTTCTGAATGTTGAGTTTTAAGCCAACTTTTTCACTCTCCTCTTTCACTTTCATCAAGAGGTTTTTTAGTTCCTCTTCACTTTCTGCCATAAAGGTGGTGTCATCTGCATATCTGAGGTTATTTTTATTTCTCCCAGCAATCTTGATTCCAGCTTGTGCTCCATCCAGCCCAGCATTTCTCATGATGTACTCTGCATATAAGTTAAATAAACAGGGTGATAATATACAGCCTTGACGTACTCCTTTTCCTATTTGGAACCAGTCTGTTGTTCCATGTCCAGTTCTGAGTGTTGCTTATATACATATGTATTATAATAAGCAGAAGAGGCAACTCATTGGAAAAGACCCTGATGCTGGGAAAGACTGAAGGCAAAAAGAGAAGGGGGCACAGAGAATGAGGTGGTTGGATGGCATCACCGATTCGATGGACATGAATTTGAGTAAAATTCTGGAGACGTGAAGGACAGAGGAGCCTGGCGTGGTGCAGCCCTTGGAGTCGACAAGAGTCGGACACGACTTAGCGACAGAACCACACATCCATAAACCAAACGTGAAGGGAAGCTTATTAGCTCATAAGCGTATCTTGCCCCTGCAACACAATCATAAGGAGCAAATTCTTTCAAATTAAAAGCAAATACAAACAAAAAACAATTGCCCTGAAAATGAAGATGAAATTCCTTTTTCACAGTTTTTAGAAAGCCCATAAAAGGCTATTTATTTACATTGTTGATCTTATCACATCTATTAATATAATATTAAACCACTGTGGAAATTCTGCAAATGTTAGAAACCTTAACAATGTTAAAACAATAACATTATAAATACAACAATCAGAGGGGAAAGGAGGGAATTTGGCGAGAATTGTAAAAATGCTAGCTCTCTCATCTCTCAGAGCCACAAGTTGATAATATCTAAAATTAAAATGCAGAGTTAAAAATATAATAATTCCATGCTCTTATTGAATGTTTCAAAATATTTTTCTTAGCCCTAGAATAATATTTTAGGATATTAAGCAGTGTTTTTGGCTCTCATTTCTATTCTCATCTATGTTGCTTGATTGTTTTTATAATGTGTATTATTATTTATATAAAAATAGTAAAGTCATTAAAAATTTTAAAAAGGAAATTAACACTTCTGAATTAATCTGGGTTCTCTGGAGAAACAGAACCAATAGGAGATGTAAATATATCAAAAGACTCTCTGCAAGGAACTGGCTGAGTGATCTCGGAGGGTGAGGAGTCTGGGTTCTGCCGCTGATGAGACGCTGGCCCAGGAGACCCAACGGAACATGCTCTGTGCAGACCAGAGGCCTGAGAACCAGGAAAGCCGGCGAGTAAGCTCTGTTCTAAGCCTGAACCCGGAGGAAGGAAAGGACCTCTGTCCAGTTGTTGCAGTCCGGCAGGGAGGACAAAGTCGCCCTTCCTCCTTCCGTTCACTCTTTCCCGGCTCTGGGGGTTTGGGCCAGGCCCCCACCCTGGCGAGGGCCGTCTGCTCTGTTCTGTCCCCTCCTCGGAGTCAGTCTTTTCCGTGAACCCCTGCAGGCACACCCAGACGCTGCTTGACTCACGGTCTCCGCACCCCATGGCCAGTCGGGTTGACTCAAGGGTAATCACCACCACATGAAAAGCATCCCTCTCAGCTCTGCATCATAGCAAGTCACAAGAAGACCCAGTGCAGACCCCCAGAGGACCACGACGAGGAACCTCCAAGCTGTGGAGGAGGTGCCAAGCGTCTCGCCTGCATTCAGAGCTAGACTCCTTCCCGTCATTTCCCCATCAACGTGGTCTTTCTCTCGTATCAACTGGACCTCTGCTTTCTAAGGACCGGGGCCATGTCTTTATCCTTAGTTGAGTTTAGGAGCTTAGAGGAGGCGCCATGCTCCAGACTGAGATGGGATTGTCCAAGCATCATCTCTCATCTTTATCTCAGCCCAGCCAGTCAGTCCCGGGAGCCACACTCACTGTGACCTGGAGAAACACAGATGCTGACCCAGTACAGCCCCTTCTAACTGCTCGAGAGGAAGCTGCATTCTCTCTCGGCTGGCTCTCCGGCCTCCAGCCTTCCTGCTGTACGGCGGGGAGAAGCTTGTCTGTAGATTGGTTCATGTCACACAAACCAGTCCTACTGAAGCCCTACTAAGGTTCCCACCACCACCCGCCAAATCTAAACCAAGTTCCGAAGTCGCGGCATCCCAGACTACATGCAACGTGACCCCCACCTCTGCAGCCTGCTCCCCACCCTACCCTTTCTCAGGCCCACCTTCAGCTCGGGGACCACGCGGCTGTCACCCAAACACATTCTGCAGGCTCTTTCAGCCGTGACTTTGCTGGAAGCTCCGCCCCTCAGCTGGAGGCTGACCCAGCGGTCCCTCCTCTCGGAACCTCTGCTTGCCCGTCAGAACGGACCCCCTTTCCACCACTATCAAAGCTCTCACCCAGATGTCCTCAGGCCTTGGGGACACTGCTGTCTCTACCTGCGCGTCTCCATGACCCCGAAAGTCTGGGGCAAGGACGGATTTGTCTGGGCAGCTCCCCAGCATCGCCGTGGTTCAGACCAGGTCATCACAGAGCTCTGATCTACTGATTTCAATTCTCTCCTCTAGTATGTCGGCATGCACACAGTGTCTCTAGAAATCTGGGTTGTAGCCTTAATCCTGGCATTGTTAAAGACTTCTTTTTTCACTGAATTTGTTACAATATCGCTTCTGTTTTTACGTTTTTGTTGCTGTTTATGAGGCATGTGGGATCTTACCTGATCAGGGATCAAACCTACACCCCGGCACTGGAAGGCCAAGTCTTAACCCCTGGACCACCAGGGAAGTCCCTCCTATCATTTTAATCAGCAGATTTTAGACACAGTATTTACCAGTTTATCTGTAAGGTAAATATAAATAAGGACACTCCTGTCAATGCATTTCATAAGGATGAGGGAAAAATCGATTGGATTCAGCGTTAACAGCCTTCAAATCCTCAGAACCCCTGAATAAAGCAGTGTCTCCAGAAACAGAGGATAATGTGCAATTCCTTCTCATTCCAACAAAAGGGACACACCCCCAGTCTGGGCTGGGAGGAGGCTGGGAAGAGACCCCAGGCATACAGCTCCATGTTGGAGTGTCGGACAAGGCCCCGGGCGCTCTGCGGAGGCCCAGCCTGCCTCCTCCTCCTCATCCTGCTCCCGTCGCTCTGCAGGGAGGGCGCCGGGCCCTAATTGCAGCGGCATCAATCAAAGGGATTGCGAATCGCAGCACGGCCTCGCCGGCTGGAGTTAATTAGGACGCTGACATTTCCCAGACTGTCAGCTAAATGGGTGCTTAGGAGGGTGTGCGCGTGCATCCAGTGGGTAAATACAAGCTGTCAGCCGCCTCGGCAGATACATCGGCCTTTCTGGTTCTTTCACCAAACACCCCTGCGGGCGACTCCGCACCTCCTCTGTGACACCCTGCGAGGAGCTCAGCGTTCATCCAAAATGGGGTCAACTCATCTGTATCCTACGAAACCGTGCTTTTGGACCGTCATTGTCTTTACAATCCAATGAAAAAGGACACGGTGCTTAAGCCAGGCTCGACACAGGGCTGGTGGGGAGGGGGTGAGGATGCAGTCTGCTCCTCCCAGACGGACTTGGAGCTGCAGCGGTGCTGGCCCACCCCGCCTGCCTGGAGGCACTGGGCTGGTGGTGTGGGGGCCACAGACCAGACTCCGATGCCCCAGGCCCTCACAGTTCTCAGCGAGATTCACCAGCTTCCCTGCAGTGAGTGCGTCTCCATGGACCCCAGGCCCCTGGGGCAACTCCCAGAGACCTAAGTCGGGTTTGATCATTTCCAGCACAAGATCATTGCTTTGCTGGGAGGAGGTCTGCCAAGCTCCTTACTTGGTCTCTTATGCAGGTCCTTTCCGAAGGAGCGCACTGAGCTTCATTAGCATTTGGAACAACAGTTCAGGAGGAAAAAGAGGCAGGCGCCACCAAGCGTATGTGTCTGGCATTGGCACACCCGACTCTGGACTCAGTCCAGTCGCTCAGTCGTGTCCGACTCTTCGTGACCCCATGGACTGCAGCACGCCAGGCCTCCCTGTCCATCACCAACTCCCAGAGCCTACTCAAACTCACGTCTATCGAGCTGGTGATGCCATCCCACCATCTGATCCTCTGTCGTCCCCTTCCTCCTTTGGACTAGTGGAGAGTGGGCATCCCAGCATCTCGTCCTCTGCCGTCCCCATCTCCCTTTGGACCAGTGGAGTGGAGAGCGGACAGGAGGAGGAAACAGCCAACTCGGGCGGTGTTGGGGGGGGCGGGTCTGTCCGTCCCTGCAGGGCTGGATCATCAGGCAGGACCGGGGCGGGCATCCAAATGCCCATGTCCTAGCGTCCTGGTCGTGCTGAGAAACCGTCTCATCTGTCTCGCTGCTCCTCAACTGCCCCATCCTCAGCGCTGTCTGCACGCACAGCCCCTGGCCAAGCTCTCAGCACAGAGGCTGAACGCTGCACCACCCTGAGCCGGCAGGCTGCTCTCCCAAAGGTGCGCGTGCTCCCCCGAGGCAAGGTGGGGCCCACTGACCTGTCCCGATGGCTATTAGCCCCCAGGCCCGGCCCCGAAGGACAGCCTCCCAGAGCTCACCGCTGGGCCAACAGCAACCGACGTCAGAGGGTGCCTGGATGTCAGGGCAGACTGAACGTACAGCCAGGCTGGAGCATCCTGCCCGTCAGAACATCGCCAAGTGCTGAGAGCGGGCGGCTGAACAAGAAGTCCCGAGATGGTGACAGCAGTCTCAGCCACGCACCACCCACACCCACCGCCCGCCCTCGCAGGCAAGCCTGCTCAGCGCCCACTGGGACGACCTTGACCACTGCAGGCTCCTCTCCGGAATCAGACAGGTCGCCCCTTTCACAGAAACCTTCTCCCACCAAAGGAGGCAGACCTGATTCTCCCCACCTACCTCACGCGGGAGAATAAGAAAGCGGCTCCGTGGGCATCTCCCCTGCCCGGGAGGTCACATGGGTGGTCCTGGGGGCGGGGGGCAGGGCAGGGCAGGGCACCCCCCAGGGTGCCAGCTGGCCGTGGGGCTCACAGGGGCTGCAGGCCATCCGGATGACTGCAGGGAGATGCTCACAGGGTGTGTGAGGACAGCGGCATAAGGGGAGGGTTTACTACCCTGTCTATCTTTTATCCCTGCCTGTACTGTGGTCCTAGGACTGGTAATGAAAATAACAACCTATTTATTTAACTTTAACAAAAGAAAGCGCCTGAGCCTCACCTGCTGCCTGGCGGCCACCCACCCGTCCAGTCTGACCAGCAGCCCATCACTTCGGCCCGGCTCACTCCGCAGCTGCGCTCTCTGCTTCGTCCTCCAGAAACCCAGCGCCCAACATCCAAGCCCGGCACGACTCCCGAGCGCCCTTCACACCCCGTCACCAGCCACCGGGAGGAGAAGCGCTTGGACCGGGAGCCTCCGTCATGAGGCTCACCTCGACCCCTGAGAAATCGCTCGGTTTCTAACCCAGATTTTATTTCCGTGTGGGTGAGCTGGCTTCCCCTTGCCTGGATCTGCGGCCAGTGGTAATGCATTTGTATCTGGTGAAGGCCCCCAGCCCCACACTGGGGGGTGTCCTGTCCTCAACGCCCCGAACCCTCTCTCCCGGGAAGCTCGTCTACAACAACCTCTCTGCAGGAAGATGGCGCTTGGGCTTCTGTTAAATGCAAAGGGCTGAGAACATAAATTTTTATCTTCCCCCTCCTGTGACCTCACCTCCAAAAAGCTAAAGGAATAAAGAGGTATAAATCCTCAGAGGCAAATGGGAAGGGGAATGTTAGCAGACAAGCGATTTCAGCTGACGTTTGACAGGCAGGCAGCGTGAGGAGGGGCAGCGGGGGAGAAGACACGCAAGGAAGTGTCTGCAGAGACCCCGGCCCAGGCCCAGCCCCGCCTGCAGGGGACACAACAGACAGAGAGACAGACAAACGCACCGCCCGCGAGACGTTAAGAAAAGTCTCTAACACAAAAGATAGAAGAAAACCTCAAAAACATCGTAGTGTAGACAGTGTTATAATTCCACATTTCATAATGAAACAAGGCAAGGAGCACTTGAGAATAGCAATAAATCTTAGAAATCAAAAAATGATAGCAAAATTTGAAGTTTTAATAAATGATTGAAAGATAAAGGGAAAACTCTCAGGAAGTGAGACAAAATGATGGAATTGTGTGAGCACAGACTGGAGAGGTACGCAGTGCATTGAGGAGATCTAACAAAGAACCAAGAGGTATCTCAAAAAGGTGATCGAGACAGCAAGCGGCAGCTATCCTGGAAAAAATAATTCTAGAAAATTTCAGATATTGAAAAAATATAAATACTGAGATAGAATGGTCCAGCGGAGTGTCCAGCACAAGGACTGGAAAGTCGATAGTGAACTTACTTCATTGGTGATTATCAGAACATCAGAAATAAAGAATAAAAACCTTAGGAATTTCAGAGAAAACGAGAGACCCTATTTCTCATCTCATTTTTATCACATCCTAAAGAGTAAGAATCAGAATGCGGTTAACAACAATACTGGGTTAAAAACTCAAAAAGATTCCCTACTTGTTAAAGGCAAGCTCTCAATTAAAAATCCTAAAGAAATTCTCTACCTACCCAAGCTCCCAACCCAGGGTGCATGCTAATCAGAGTATCTTGAGAAGAGAAGAAGGGAGAAGGTTGACCTTCAAAGGACCATTTCTCTGAGGCTGCCGGAGGGTGTGCTCCAAGACACGGGAGTAAATGGAGGACGGCTCAGGGGGACAGACCCAGTCCTGAAGGGCAGGAACAGAAGTCCTGGGGCAGCGGGGCATGGTGCCACAGACACCGGCTCCCAGACAAGAGCCGGAGACGGCCGAGGCCGGGGGAAGCCGACACTGGCGCGTCTGGAGAGAAGACGGTGTTTACCTGGAAAATGAAGCAAGGGGCATGTGATGCAACTGTTAAGGGAAAAATCTAAGACAGAATATAATCATGGTACACTCTGTGGCTCTACAGAGAACAACACTTACACAGTTAAATAACACGGTAAATTATAGGATAAACCATCTGGAAAAGTAAGGATATTCATTTGAAAGATTACAAGTAGAAAAAATGATGCATTAAATCAAGATTTCAAAAAAAAAAACCAGTATAATCATAGTGCAAGTTTTGGTTCTACAAAGAGCAATGTTTACATGGTTTAATGATATAAACACTGATTACTGATTTAACTAAAAATAGTGACATAATGTTGGAAGTCAGGGAGCTGGGAAGGGGAGGTAAACCAGAGCTAAATCTTGACACAGGAGAGAAAGAGGTGAACAAATAAGGCGTAAAGCTGATGAACCAACTACAGCAACCCAAGCACTTGGTTCAGGGAAAATAGGGATTCCCCGCGCGCTGGGAGTCGTCTATCGCAGGGGACAGAGCTGAAGCAGGGTGGGAGACCAGCGTCCTTGCTCTCCTGCTGCTCTCTGCGCTTTCAGACATGTTCTGTTTTTACTACACTTTCCATCTAAGAAGAGGCAGGGCCTCTCGCTCTAGGGTCGTGGTGAGGGCTGGCCACATGAATTCCTTAACGTCCTTTATGCCCTTTCAGTTTACAAAACGCTTTCCTTCGTGGTACGTTGTTTAGATTCACAACAATCCAGCTAGGTGGCTATAACTTTCTTATTTGCAGAAAAGGAATGCGTCCAGAACAGAGGGTCACATGTCTGGGGTCTGGAGCAAAGTTGCTTCCTAGGCTGGACCACCTACAGCACAGAGCGGGCTGAGGACACCCGCCTGTCCAAAACAGGTGCCGGGCGAGGGGTAAATTCAGAGCTTGAGGTGAACATACACGTCCTGCTGCACATAAAACAGACAACCAACGCAGACCTCCTGCTCAGCACAGAGAACTCTGCTCGATACGCTAAAACAACCCACGCGGGAAAAGAACCTGAGAACGAATGGATACGTGTATACGTGTAACTGGATCACTTTGCCGTACACCTAAAACTAGCCCAGCATGATAAATCAACCATAATATACAGCAAACTATTTAGAAAATGTGTTGTTGCAAGCTGCTAGACTTGTGATAACAGAAAATAAGTATAATTTTAAATATGGATATACATTTGAATGGGCTTCCCAGGTGACGCTAGGGGTAAAGAACCCACCTGCCAGTGCAGGACAAGTAAGAGAGGTGGGCTCGATCCCTGGGTTGGGAAGATCCCCTGAAGGAGGGCACGGCAATCCGCTCCAGAATTCTTTCCTGGAGAACCCGGTGGACAGAGGCGCCTGGTGGACTGCCATCCAGAGGGTCACAGAGTCAGACCCTACGAATGCAATGTAGCACAGCATGGCATACGTTTGAATAAATGATTTTACTTATTTTTTAAAAAGCAGGCGCTAAGAGAGCTTCCTGCACCGTGACTGTCAAGGCTGCCATAGTGCCGGCCACCGGGCCTTAATCCAGATCCCAGAAACAGGGCACTTCATCCTTTTCCCTCCAGAGGCACCCACTTTCCTGGAAAACCACCTTCCAATCACGGCCAACAGGAGCGAGGAAGGGTCCCCAGACGTCCTAGTGACCCCGTCCCTTGGATCAGCCGAGCCCTTTTCTTTCCTGATTCTCCAGTGAATTCCACGCCCTTCGTGGGTTTGTGTCTGCACCTCCCTTTCTCGGCCTCCACGTGCCTCTCCAATAAAGGTTAGCACAGCTAATACACACGCTGTTCCCCAAACTGCCTTCACTCTGACCACCTCCATCACCTATGCCAACCCAACCCTTCAGCCTAGCCCTGAGTGACCAGGTCACGGGCATTCTGGGCCCAGAAAATCCAACCTCAGCCACACGGGGCTTTGAAGGCCTTGTTCCCGGCATGGCAAGAAAGCAGACAGGGGTTAGGGACTGGCAGGGACCCTGTGTCCCCGGTGGGCAGACGGGGCCTCATAAAAGCCACAGCAAGCAATTAGTGGCAGCCAGGGTCTTCAGGAGACTTTTATGGCTCCAGTGCACTTGAGCGGCTGCACTGGAAAATTGGCCATTCCGCGGGGATTAATGAGCAATTCGCTGTCAGACGACAAGGTGCACTCTCGAAGAAAAGAGTGACAAAGGAACTCAGTTCCCCAGGGATTCAACTTAACAACCCTTTTCTTTCTGCATATTGAGAAGGAAATGTGGGGAAATCACCACCTGCCAAGAAGAGCACTCCAAAATTTTCCTCCAAAATACGAGAAGCCAGCCAAGGGCCCAGCACAGAGACTATTCTGCCCTCTGAGGGGCCAGGCCTGCGGGCCAAGCGGCCAGCAGGCTTGTTAGACAAACCAGCACAAGCCATAGAGTCGAGGGTTCCTGTCCACGGGCCACAGTGGATTGAATTGAACTGCTTCACAATGGTTGCTCAAATGTCTTTGAACAGGTACTTCCTTTAAAAGCACCCAGGTTCAGGAAGGAGTATCAGTTTTGATTATCTTATCAAAATATTATAGATATTTTGATATCTAATTAAAGGCTTGAACACTACGTCATACCAGAAAACCGAAATGAAGTTTTCACTCAATAAAGTGGTTCACAGCAAAGAAAACCTGCAGTTGTGTCTATAATTAAAAATACTATTGCTTCAAACAACAAACTGTGGAACATTCTTAAAGGGATGGGAATATCAGACCACCTGACCTGCCTCCTGAGAAATCTGTACACCGGTCAAAAAGCAACAGTTAGAACCAGACGTGGAACAACAGACTGGTTCCAAATCAGGAAAGGAGTACATCAAAGCTGTATATTGTTACCCTGTTTATTTAACTTAAATGCAGAGTACATCACGTGGAATGCCAGACTGGATGAAGCACAAGCTGGAATCAAGATTGCTGGGAGGAATATCAATAATCTCAGAAATGCAGATAACACCAACTTCATGGCAGAAGGCAAAGAAGAATTAAAGAGACTGTTGATGAAAGTGAAAGAGGAGAGTGAAAAAGTTGGGTTAAAATTCAGCATTCAAAATTTGAAGATCGTGGCATCTGCTCCCAACAATTCAGGGCAAAAGATGGGGAAACAATAGAAACAGTGTCAGACTTTATTTTCTGGGGCTCCAAAATCACTGCAGATGGTGACTGCAGCCATGAAATTAAAAGATGCTTGCACCTCGGAAGAAGAGTTATGACCAACCTAGACAGCATATTAAAAAGCAGAGATACTATTTTGCCGACAAAGATCCATCTAGTCAAGCTATGGTTTTTCCAGTGGTCATGTATGGATGTGAGAGTTGGACTATAAAGAAAACTGAGCGCCGAAGAATTGATGCTTTTGAATTGTGGTGTGGAGAAGACTCTTGAGAGTCCCTTGGACAGCAAGGAGATCCAGCCAGTTCATCCTAAAGGAAATCAGTCCTGAATATTCATTGGAAGGACTGATGCTGAAGCTGAAACTCCAATACTTTGACCACCTAATGCAAAGAACTGATGCACTGGAAAAGACCCTGATGCTGGGAAAGATTGAAGGCAGGAGGAGAAGGGGACGACAGAGGATGAGATGGCATCACTGACTTGATGGACATGAGTTTGAGCAATCTCCAGGAGTTGGTAATGGACAGGGAAGCCTGGCGTGCTACAGTCCATGGGGTTGCAAACAGTCTGACACAACTGAGCAACTGAACTGAACGAAACAGATTACTTCAAACAAATTACCTCAAAAATATCCTTCAATTTTCCAGTATCTTTCATATCTTTCCAATATCCACATAGTTGTTAAGAAATAAAGTCAAATGAGCCCAAGTCAATATTTTAATTTTGATTTCATTAAATAGCAACTTGGCTCAAATCCAAAGTGGGTTAGAGGTAGGTGAATTCAGTTCACACGACAGGAAAATTGCAAACTTTTCTCAAGGGCAATTTCCTACTTGAATGGGAATCTTTCTCTTTTATACAAACATGTATTCTAAGAGGTAGCTATGACAGTGGGGACAATAGAAAAACAAGGATTAAGAGTGGAATCCAACCAAGAGAAAACTGGGCAAGGACCTCAATAGGTGATTCAGGAAAGAAGGGGATGACCCCATAGGATCCCATGACCTCACTTTCCCCAGGAGAAAAGAAAGGAGAGACATACACGCTTATCAGCAGATGCACCGATTTCTTTTAAAACCTGAATAATTCCAGCCCTGGTGAGGATGCAGGCAATGAACACAGTCAGACTTGCTGTTTAGACTTTGGTCTTGGGACGTCGTCCTGAAGCATCCATCACGCTTAGCACAGCGGGCGCCCTGTGACCCACCGTTTCACCCAGTGAAACCCCAGCAGGACGAGACCACACAGACACGGCGTGTGCGTGGACGTCTGCATTTAGACACACGGATACACAGAGGTGTGTGCAATGCCCGCTGTGAAGTTGCCTATGGGAAACAGTAAAAATTAAAACCTAAAAAGGCCCTGAATACTACATAAATACTACACCTACACTCTATTCATTAATGTATTTCAGGCTATCAAGTTCAAGGAAGCCAGAACAACTTAAAGGTAGAAACACGTTGTCTCCCAGGATGAGAGATGGCAGGTGCTGGGGGCAGAACTGGGCAACTCAGGGCTTCCATCACTGAACCCCGACGCCCTGGCAAGCCTGTCTTCCTCCTTGCGTTTCCATGGCAACAAGGGGGCTGGAGTGACAAGGACCCCGCCCACTTAAACAATGGCCAGAGGCCAGAACACGGGACCTGGCACTTCAGGGGTCAGAGTTATTACGCACAGGCCCCTTCGCGAGCCAGCTGCCAGCAAGCAGGTCGGAAACAGCACAGCCCGAGCCCCGCAGCGATCCTACTCCACCCCGGCTGGAGAGGACGGACTAGTGCCCCTAAGGGGGGAACCTGGAGGCGCCCCTCGCAAGGGGTGGGGATGGGGTGGGGCAGACTGCAGCTCCTGCCACCTTCACTCAGCAACCACATGCCCTCCATCGGGCCCCACAAACTGGTACATAGGGCCCCTGACTCCCAGCTTATCAGAAAGCGACCTCATGTGGAAACAGGGCCTTTGAGATGGAACTATTAAGATGAGGTTTCACAGCAGTAGGGTGACCCCAATCCGGTATGACTGCCATCCTCATTAAAGGGGGAACGTGGAGACCAGCTTGGAAGTTCCTACCGGAATCTCTGGGCAGGCTCTGGGTTGGCGCCGGGGCGTGGGGTGGGAAGGGGAGGAGAATGCTGGATTCGGGTGTCACGGACCCAGGCGCAGCGGCTCCCCTTCCTCCCTCCCACATCTCGCCGTCTCCTAGAGGCTGGAGGAGAGGGGTCCAGGGTTCTAGACCAAGTCAGCCTCACATTCGTGGTGAGGAGGAGCCCCGGGGTGGGAAGAAGGGAATCCAAATCCTCAGCGAGACTTGCCGCCAACCGCGACCTGACCCAGCCAGGACCTTCCCTCGCGGGGCTCGGGGGGCTCACGTCTGAAGTGACGCCGGTTCCGATGCTTCCTCGGATGCACTCAGCTTGTTTTCCAGTCTTTTGATCTAAACGCCCACGTCACAGGTTAGCGTGATTAAATAAACTCCGTATCCAAACAGGGAGGGATGTGGACTCAGAGACGGACACATAGGGAGACGCCCCATAATGTCAGGAGTGAGGCTGCCCCAGGCTGAGGGGCGCCCAGGAGCTGGGGAAGGCCTGGACCGGGGCCCTGAGACACCGGGGCTGGACTTCCGGCTCCAGAACGGGGGGGAGCACGCTTCTGTCATTGGAGGCACGCAGTCTGTGGCTCCTCCGTAGGGCAGCTCTCGGGAAAAGCACAGAAGCTGAGACCAATACCCCCACTCGGGCTGGGGGCGCCCCCGGGGTCCAGCTGGCCGACCGCTCCTGTTTTGGGTGTTTTACAAATGACAGCCATTCACCTTCATTCTACTTTGCTTTTCCTCTTCCAGTTCATTCTGAAAGAAAAGCGGTTCACAGATGGGGCAAAATGCCGCGGCGCTCTTTAAGATAAAGCAGACCCCCCGGGTGAGTCCTGCACCCGGCCGTGGTCTGACCAGGGCTGACTTCACAAGCGGGACTCGGGGTGCGCACGTCCCAGCCTCGGTGTCCTGTTTTCTGTTGTTACAGTGAACATAGCAACAATCATCCTACCTGCTTTGCAAGTCTTAACTCATTCGTTCTTCCCCAATAAATCCAGAGTGTGAGTTATTATCTATAAAACAGCACAGTTTATAGAGAAAGAAACTCAGAGGGGGAGATTAAGTAACTTTTTCAATTTCATAAATGACAAAGAGGTGTAGCCAGGATTAGAATTTAGCTTCTCACTCCCCGGCTTCCCTGGGGGCTCAAGTGGTAAAGAATCCGCCTGCAATGCAGGAGACCCAGGTTCGAACCCTGGTTCAGGAAGATCCCCTGGAGAAGGGAATGGCCACCCACACCAGGATTCCTGCCTGGAGAATCCCATGGACAGAGAAGCCTGGCGGGCTACAGTCCACGGGGTCACAAAGAGTCAGATACGACTGAGCGACTAACAACACTTCTTCAGTGCCGTTCAGTCGCTCAGTCGTGTCCGACTCTGCGACACCATGAACCGCAGGACGCCAGGCCTCCCTGTCCGTCACCAACTCCCAGAGTCCACCCAAACTCATGTCCATCGAGTCGGTGATGCCATCCAGCCATCTCATCTTCTGTCGTCCCCTTCTCCTCCTGCCCCCAATCCCTCCCAGCATCAGGGTCTTTTCCAACAACACTTCTTCCTCCCCCGCAATGGGGCTGCCTACACAACCCTGTAACCCTCACTCTTGCCAGGCCACCTGTCAGCCCTGCATACATGGAATGAGACACCCTCCTGAAACACTGACCTTCATTTTCCTCCTGAATCTGCAAATTGAGGTCGACAGTCACACGTTCCAAACACAGAAGATTAGAATCAGTTGACATATTTATTCCACTACAATTTACTGTAGCACATTGGAAATAAAGTACTGAGTTTGGAAAGTGAATTTACGGTTTACCAAAGGGGAAAGAGGAGGGGAAGGGACAAATTATGAGTTTGGGATTAAAAGATACATGCTATTATATATAAAATAAGGACCTACTGTATCACACAAGGAACTATAGTCAATATTTTGTAATAACCTATAAGGGAAAAGAATCTAAAATATATATATATATATATATATATATATATATAATGAAGGTGCTGTATCTCTGAAGCTAATACAACACTGTAAGTCAACTGTGCTTCCATTAAAGAATAATAATAAAATGCGCCGGCCCTAGTGGCCCAGGGGTTAAGAATCCACTCTGCAATGCGGGGCACCAGGGGTCCACGCTGACAGGGGGCCTGAGATCCCACATGCCTCGGGCGGCGAAGCCCACGTGCCACGGCGAGAGAGCCCGTGCGCTGCAACAGAGGATCCCACAGGACACCGAAGACCCGAGGCAGCCACATAAATAAAACACGTAAATAAAATAATGATAAAGTGAAGTCCCTAGCAAACTTCCAAGTCAGCCGGCACACGGTGTGGAGGAGAAGGAAAAACTCCGCGGGGACCAGCGTCGCCCGGGGACACGGCCTTCCGCCCCGGCTGACCCCGGCCCCCTCCGCCGTGTGGTCCTGCCCAGAGCCCCTGAGGGGCCTGGTGCGTCCGCTCTCAGAGCCGCAGGGGCCTCACGGCCTCCCGGGCCGGCCTCCTCCACGTTTTCCTCGTGTGGACCCCGAGGTTGGCCCATCACTCCTTCTAAGGCGGTACAACAGGGGCTGAAGCTGCCTACCACACGCCATCTCGGGGTGTTAGCCTTTTTCTTCCCTTTTCTCGGCAGATTTTAACAGCAGAGACGGCGGTGGAGCTAACCACCTCTCCAGCTGTGATCGCGGGCGGCGGGCTCCAGGGGCTCCGGGCGCCCACAGCTTTGGGGTTCCGGGTGCCACGTGCAGGGCCTGCGTGGGGGTGAGGGCAGAAGCCACCCTGCTTAGCAGCCAGCGCCAGAATCAGAGACGCGTCGCTTGACTTTAAATTGTCTCGCTTCTACAAATGAAGGAAGAGGGAGACAGTGGGATTCCTTGTAAGTAGCAGGAGGACCCACACTCTGTTCCCTGGCCTTAGTCTGAGCTCAGATAAGGAATAATGGAGGAGCAAAGCCACTTGAGTGGCCTCCAGCCCGAAGAGAGCAAACCTCGGGGAAGCCGAAGAGCAGAGCCTCCGGGGCCTGGGGGCCCCTTCCTTGGGCCCGCAAACCGCCCCCTGCACCCCCACCCACCTCCCCAGCAAGGAACCTGGGGCTGCTTTCCCGAATGTGTCAGCAACAGCAAATAATAACACCACACATCACAAGGACATTATCAGTGTTAGAATTTGTCCTGCAATGGATCATTTTTAATTTGATCTGAGTATTCCCACTTGAAGGTGAACAGTCCTTCAGAGCCTCAGCAAAGTCAGGGAGCAGAGAAGGCCCGAGGAAGTAGTTTTCTATTTTGTCCTCAAAGTCAGAGACAGCCAGAGCACTCACCTATCTGTTCACCAAGTGCAGAGGGCTCGGATTCCAGCCCTTAAAGGAAGAAGGTGAGTGTCTACTGCATCCTACTACACGCCCAGCCCAGCAAAAAGCACTTTCCACCACGAAGATTAGGGTGTTTCAAGGGCCACGCGGCAGTCATGAAGCCTGTTTTCAGGTGAGGGGTCTGTCTGTCTGAGAACCTGTCTCTGGAGCTAGAAGACAAGGACTCGGGAAGGGCATCTCTGGGGGAGGGCTTGACAGGGTGATGTCCACGGGGGAGCTCACCCCGCAGATGCCGGGGTGCTCGGTTAGATGGAGCCTGAGAACCCCGCAGCGGGACACCAGCCCTCTCCCCAGACGTCACAGTGAGAGCGGCCCCGGGACAGATCCCACAGCCGAGGGGAACCGCCAAACCCAGACGGCGCGGCCCTCCCGGGTGAGCACGGGGCGGGAGCGGAAGCACTGCCCGGAAGCCCACCATCTGGCCTGCAGCCCTGGCCTCCCGGTGACCCTGCCTTCCTAGAGAGCACCGCGATCCCTGATGGAAGGCGCAAAATCATTCTGACAATTTAATGCAACACGTGCCGACTGGTCACCGCTCCCGCTTCGGTGGACAGGCATCGCTGCTCCCATCTCATCCGACAGAAACCAGAGGCACTTTTTCCTGGCAGAGTCTGCCCGCAGTCGGAGGCCAGGCCAAGGCCGGGCGCTCGGACCCTCCCGGGCCCCGTCCGTCCTGTTCTTCCAGACTTCCTGGCGGAGTTCCTCAGAGCAGGCTCACCTCACGGGTGCATCCATATGATGGCCAGACCATCGACAGATGAAACCGGATGGCCATGGTCCGTGCCTTTCCGAAAGGACCGGGATGCTGAGGCAACTCGGCAGAAGCAGGAATGCAGAGAAGGAAGCGTCCTGGGACCCCAGGACAGGCCAGAGCTGCAGGGGAAGGGAAAGCCCGGGGCTCTGAGTCCTCCCGTCCACCCCGAGGCGGATGAACATGCAGAGGAACAGCTACAACCAAGCCTGCATCCATCCTGGTGAAAGGAGGCGGGACATGTCGCCTCCTCCCTCGGGTTCCTCTAAGCACAGGCCGGCAGCCCAAGGACCTGCCGTGCAGCCCTGGGAACTACACTCAATACCTCGTGATCAGTCAGTTCAGGCGCTGTCGCCTCCGACTCTTTGTGACCCCGGGGACCGCAGCATGCCAGGCCTCCCTGTCCATCACCAACTCCCGGAGTTTACTCAAACCCATGTCCATTGAGTTGGTGATGCCACCCAACCATCTTATCCTCTGTCGTCCCCTTCTCCTTCCGCCTTCAATCTTTCCCAGCATCAGGGTCTTTTTCAAGGAGTCAGTTCTTTGTATCAGGTGGCCAAATTTGTAATAACCTATAATGAAAAAGAACCTGAAAAGGAATATATATGTATATAACCGAATCACTTTGGTGTACACCTGAAACTGACGCAAGATTGTGCATCAACTATAGTTCAATAAAAAAAATTTTTTAAATAAAATAAGTAGGGGACGCAGATATTAGGCACTCGGTTCTTTCCACGGTACAAGGAGCACATGTGAACACACGCAGTATCTGTTCAATCTGAGTCTTAATAGAATAGGGTTACCACAGTACAGGGCTTCCCAGGTGGCGCAGTGGTGAAGAACACGCCTGCCAATGCAGGAGATGCGGGTCTGATCCCTGGGTCTGGAAGATCCCCTCAAGAAGGAAATGGCAACCCACTCCAGTATTCTTGCCTGGGAAATCCCGGGGACAGAGGAGCCTGGCGGGCTACAGTCCATGGGGTCCCAAAGAGTTGGATACCACTTAGCAACAAGACCACAACAAAAATAGTACATTAAAGGTAATTTTTTAAGTCCAGTAGAGCTCTTTCTTACGTGTTTTCTACTGCTGGGTAACACACATTAGGAGCTCAGCAACCCTCACCAATATCTATTTGCCATCTCACAGCTTCCATGGGCCAGGAGCCCAGCCCATTCTCATGGGTCCTCTGCTCTGACAAGGCTGAAATCAAGATGCCTACTTGCTGCGTTTTCATCTGAAAACTCAGCTAAAGAAGCACCACGTGCAGATCCCTGTGGCTGTTGATAGAATTCAGCCTGTGGCTGTCCGATGAGATCCCCCGTTCCCTCAGCTGTCGACTGGAGACCGCTCTCAGCTTAGAGGTCACTCCTGGGTCCTGGCTCGTGGCCTCTGGGTGGGCGGATCTTACCTGGCCTGTTCCTCAAGGCGGCAGGAGACTCTGTGATGCTGGGGTCCTACCTGACGCAGAGGAGTCACCTGTGTCTCGTGACGTAATTAACCCAGGAAGTGACTCTCAAGTCCTGGGTGCTCCACACTCACGGGCGGACACTGCATCGGCCTGTACACTTGCGTGTGGCAGGGATCTCAGGGCCAGCTTAGGATTCTGTCCACCTGAGACACTCATCAATTTGCCTTAGAAAATGTCTTCCTAGTTGGTAGCTTACCTCCCAGAACTAGACTTTCCCACTTTTATCAAAAAAAAACACATATTGAACCAGTTACCTCTCTCAAGTCCTAGGTCAGAGGCTCAGGCTTTTATGTTTATAAGCAATGCTTCTGTCGGCTGGTAAGAGCTGTTACTCATGCACACGTATTTTTGCTTCTCTAAATGGGAATTTGGTACCAATTTGTCAAGAGAGAGTCCTTTCCTTCAAAAGGATGTAGGTTGTTTGCTAAAACTCTGCCTGCCCCCTGGAAGTTGATGTCATGCAAGGCAACCCTTGTTGGAAACAAGAGAAGGGGGGGAATGCTTGGGAATGGTACCACTTTCAGACAAACAGAATTTTTGTTACTCTTGATGCTGTCAAACTTTAAAAAACAATCTAGAAAGTAACTGAAGAATAAACAGCAGAGATCAAAGACGAATCAAAGAAACTGTAAAATCACCTGTCTGTCGTGTAAATTTGCAAATTTCCTTTGGCGTTTCAACTCTCCAGAGCCCAATGTATTCACCCTCTGCTCAGGCACAGAGTCTCTTGGGGGAGTAGGGGAGAAAGGCACTATGATACAAGCCTATTTAAAAAAAAGAGAGAGAGAGAGTTTTATTTTGAAAACACACTGTTAAAAATTGGTCATTCACATTAGCCTGGGTGTGGTCAGTCGGTTTTTGTAATTCAACTATTTTTGCGTATAAAGAACTCACTCCATTTTAGGAAAAAGAAATAGTCCTCCTCTCTGGAAACCTCACAGGGGCGCGCCCTCCACGGAAGCGGACGTAGGAGCCTCTGCCCTTCGCTTCTCTCCCCTCCAGCAGGTGGAGAGGCTTTCTCTCCAATCGTGAACACGCTCTGCCCGACTCCCGGCTCAGACGCTGGGTTAGCTCCCAATTCCTCGTGCTTCTTTTTTTTTTTTCTCTTTTTTTTTTCATCCTTGTGCTTTTGCATCGAATGAAATTAACTGGTTGGATACTGACAGGTCACAAATCAATAGTAGAACTAGATCTTTGAAATATTCATGTGCTGGTTACTCTTGGGACCAGCATGCACGAGAAGAGCCCAGACCTCCTGCCAGCCTACTCACAGACATGACTGCTTCAGCATCCAGATTCTCCTTCCTTCTCACGTCAGCTCAGCTCACCCGTTTCCGCTGGGAAGATGAAGAGCTAGACTCAGAGACGAGGCAGCTGCGACCCCACCTGGGCTCGGCTCCGATCACGTGTTCAGAGCCAGACACGAACCAGGGCGATGCCAGTGAGAACCAGCGCTGCTTAATCAGTGGTGAAGAACCCGCCTGCCCACGCAAGAGATGCAGGTTCAATCCTGAGTCAGGAAGGTCCCCTGGAGGAGGGCACGGCAACCCCCTCCAGCGTTCCTGTCTGGGGAATCCCATGGACAGAGGAGCCTGCTGGGCTACAGCCCACGGGGTCACAAAGAGTCGGACACGACTGAAGCAGCTCAGCACCCACGCCCTCTTAAACGTCACACGAGGCTTACAGGAGCCCAGGGATGCGTTTAAGACGCTGGTGGCCCAGACGTCCACCATACCCACGAGGTTCCTGAGCACTGCTCATTTGCACTTCCTCGCTGACCCACACACCAGCATCTAGCACTCAGGGCTTCATGCGTTTCTGTGTTTCTAATGTGGGTTTGTATGCACTCTTTTCTCTTGATTTGATATTTTCATTTTGACTTTTGGAAGAGCTAATTTTCAAGCCAGCTCTAGTGATCCTTAATTTTTTATTTTCATCTTGTCTTTGTATTTATCAGTTTCTCCCTCACATTTTATTTGGAAATTATTCAGCTATTCATTTTCTACTTTCTTCAACTGAACACTGGTTTATTAAGTAATTGTGTTTCAATGTGTCTATTTAAGGCTCTGAACATCGGTTAGCCATTCTGCTGCGTGGCGCATCCATTGTTGTCTGAAACAAAACATTTTGTATCTCAACTTTATCTTTAAAACAAACACTTAGAATTACTTTCACAATAAAAATTCTATAAGTGAACCATATGCTATGGACACAATGACTAAATTTTTAAAAATGAAGAAAATTTGTTAAAAAACTAAATTTCACCACTCTGAAATGACCATCTGCCACTGTTGACAATTATCTTTCCCGTGTCCTTGTGCACACACATGAACTCACACATGTAGCTTTATGAAATGAGATCATATCATGACTACTATGACTCTTTCCCAAATGTAGGTTTGATTTCCAAATGTAAGGCTTTGGAGGAGGCATAGATAATTTCTGTTTAAAGTCATGGTCTGATCTCATCTCTTTATGGCAAAAAGAGGAGGAAAAGTGGAAGCAATGACAGATTTTATTTTCTTGGGCTCCAAAATCACTGCAGATGGTGACTGCAGCCATGAAATTAAAGTACGCTTGCTCCTTGGAAGGAAAGCTATGACAAACCTAGACAGTGTATTAAAAAACAAAGACACCACTTTGCTGACAAAGGTGCGTGTCGTCAAAGCTATGGTTTTTTCCAGTAGACATGCATGATGTGAGAGCTGGATCATAAAGAAGTCTGAGCACCAAAGAACTGATGCTTTTGAATTGTGCAGAGAAGACTCTTGAGAGTCCCTTGAACAGCAAGGAGATCAAACCAGTCAATCTTAAAGGAAATCAATCCAGAATATTCATTGAAAGGACTGATGTTGAAGCTGAAGTTACAACACTTTGGCCACCTGTTGCAAAGAGCCTACTCATTGGAAAAGACCCTGATGCTGGGAAAGATTGAGGGCAGGAGGAGAAGGGGACAGCAGAGGATGAGATGGTTGGATGGCATCACCGACTCAATGGACATGAGTCTGAGCAAACTCTGGGAGATGGTGAGGGACAGGGGAGCCTGGCATGCTGCAGTCCATGGGGTCACAAAGAGTCAGACACGCCTGAGTGAACAACCACGACAAATCAGTATCTGTTCAAGTTACTTGCCCGAACGAAGCGCACTGCCATAAGTGTGTGCTGTACCCTATCAACACAACCCATCGCATCAGACCACGGGCGTGTTCATCTTTTGTTAGACAGTTCCAGCAGGAAGTGTGCCCGCTCGGCATCCGGGAGGTCTGCGCGTTCCATTCTCTGGGCGGCACTTTCCTCATCAGAGAACGGGGTCCCGCATCCCGGGCACCCAGACTCTGACAATCTGACGATCTGCCCAGTGGACATCGAGAGGCCAGCACAGTCTAGTTCCCGCGGCCCATCCGTGCCCCGCCTGTCACTCATTTGGCAAATATAAGGGGCTTGTCATCTCCAATATCGAAGAGGCCTTCTAAGCGCTTTGGGAAAACCCAGAATGGACGTGGCCGTCCCCTTAGACAGGGCGTCACCACACATGGCTGGCGGGACCAGGGCTGCTCTGCGGGAGTCACAGTCATGCTCCCGTTTCTTCCCCAAAGAGTCCCAACTGGACGGCAACGTCGAGGGTCACCTTGAGCAAAGATTCCGCCGCCTGGAGCTGCAGGCAGAGGACCGGGGATGCAAAGTGTGAGAGGGGGAGCTGGAACTGGGGTGCGGGGAGGGGACACGTGCAGGCGGCGGGCAGAGCGGGGAGGGTGTCGCCCCGCAGAGACGGGGGCTGGGCGCAGCGGAAGCTCGCCTGAGCCGGGGGACCCGGGTCTGGGTGCCGTGACATCACACGGGTGAAGGGTGACCTGGAGCCGTGGGGGGTCAGCGTGTCCTCGCTCAGTGAGGGGCTGGGCACGAAGCCGGTCCCCAAACTCGCGGAGGACGTGGGTGAGCCCTGTGACCCCAGTGAGCGCCTCTCCCTCACCAACCACACGGGACAGCTGTGCCTCGGATGGTGGTCCTGAGGAAGTGAAGATCGCAAAGACCACGAGAGGGGAAACGGCGACGGTCGCCCTAGAGAGCGGCTCACAGGGCGGGCGAGCTCCGGGTGCCTGGAGGTGGGGGCAGGCGGGCGAGAAAGGGGCTGAGGCCAGCAGAAGCTGCTCGTACATGTTTAAATGCCATATAAGAGCCAGTGAGCAGTATTTCCAGAAACACTGTGTACCATAGGTACCAAATAAATGCAAATATGATTGAATACCGTACTCATCAAACACACATCTGAAATCCCAGGCAACGTGCTCCAGGAGGACCGTGGCTCAGAAGGGCTCCAGCAATCGTCCGCTGGGCCCTCAGCTTCCTCTTGACCATATGCGGGTTTGTCGGGCTCTCGGGAGTATCCAGTCAGACCATTTCAGGGGCTTTGTTCTTTCTTCAGAGGAGACTGATTCTTTTGCTCTGCACCCCATCTTCCTGGAGTTCTGACACATCAATTTCTGTGCATGCCTCTCAGACTCGGCATGGTGTGGCATTAAATATGTGTGTAATTATCAGGAATTGCAATTAGCTTTGTTTTGAAAACCTCCAGCACCCCTTGGGATGGTTCGAGGCATGGCAGGGTGGAGGAATCATTTCTCAAGCCGCTCGGCTAATTCTGTGGGAAGGTGTGACAGGCATGATAATGCAGATAGCGGCACTTCCCCGCCCGGCCTGGGAGCGCTGCTCCAAGGCTTCACCGAAACCCCTCACATCTGGGCCGGATCCCGCGTGCGCTGGGAGCCCACGGGGCTGGGACCAGGCAGGAGCAGGCGGTGGGAGTGGGGAGACGCTGGAGCAAGGTTGGGGCGGGGTCGACAGACCGGAGACGGCTCTGGCCTCGGGGTGGAAGGCAGAAGGCTCCCCTCTCTCTCCAAAGGCTGAATCGCTTCTCCCTGAACTGAACGGCTTCACTGAGCCCACGAACCAGGAGGAACCGCTCCTCTCCACTCTAATAAATAATCTTGAGCACCTTCCACACACCAGACGCTGCCTTAGGGGCTGGGGCGGAGGGGCGACGGGGGAAATGTGAAGATAAATAAGTCAGAATCCTTGTCCTGAAGGGGTCCTCCCTGGCGCACATGTATAATTCAAGGCAGACGGGCTAAGCCTTAGAAGAGGAAGCAATGTTTATCCCCGGCTGGGGTCTATCAGGGAGAACAGGCGTTTCATCTGCATCTTGAAGACAGAGGAGGATCTCAGCTCTGAGAACGGCAGGAAGAGGAGAGGCTCTCTGACACAGGGAGCGGTCAGAAAGTCAGGGACGCGGGGCGCTGGGCCGCAGAGGGAGCGCTGGGCGAGGGGAACGTGCAAGGTGGGGCCCGCCGTGGCCACAGCCACACACACACACACACATGTGCACACATACATGCACACACGCACAAATGTACACACAGTGCACTCACCTGCCTTCACACACACACGCATTCACACATGTGTGCTCCCACACGTCTGCACTCACACTCACACTCATGCACACGCACCCTCCTGCGTGGGGGGGACCACCATCCGAAGCCGCGAGTTTGGCAGCCCTGGTAGCCCCTGAGAGCCGGTCCCCCAGCTCCAGGAGAGGGAGCAGGCGAGGCCTCGGGGTGGAACCAGGAGCCGCAGAGGAGCTGGAGACGGAGACCTCAGGCCCTGCGGGCGTCCGGAGGTCCGCGGATCCTCAGCGCCAGGCGGCCCTGAGGGAAGGGGCCAGGAGCCTGCAGCGCCCTGCACCCAGCCTTCCTCCCCGCCTCCGGGCCTGAGAGCCCCCGCCCGCCCAGCCGAATCCAGGACCCGAGGCTCTGGCGCCAGAGCAGGGCCCTGCCCGCCAGGCACACGAGGGCCCGCGGACGCGCCCGAGCCCTTTGGGGCCGGCGCCGTGGGGCTCCTGCTTGAGGGAACCTGAGGGCAGCCCCCTTCGTGAGCCTCCCCGCCACCCCTGGGCTGGCTCCTCCTGGTCTGCGCCTGGACGGGCCCTCGGGGTCACAGGGGCCCATCTCACAGCGTCCTGGACACCTGCCTGGGGGTGCACCCCCGAGGGAACAGCACGAGTGTCTCAGACTCTCCCCACCACCCAGGCGAGAAATGGGCCCAGGTTCCACACGCACTCACTTCTCCTCCCGCCCACAGCCAGCACGTGTGCACACACACACACACACACACATGCACACTCACTTCTGCACCTGCCCACGGCCCGCACACATACGCTGCACACACTCACTTCTCCACCCACCCATGGCTAGCACACACGCGCGCACACACACACGCACACTCACTTCTCCACCCGCCCACAGCCCACACACACACACACTGCACACACTGAAATAGAAGTGGTTCCGACAACAAGGTCATGAAAAACAGAGGCACATGGCACATTAAAAATAAGCCAGTCTCCTGTACAAGCACCAAAAGGCTAGCCAAATATTGCTCAACTAAGTGTAGGATATATTGAAAATATCAAATACAGTTTATGCCAATAAGGCAGGGGTGGTTCTTGTTCAAAAATGTTACTGCAATTGGCCACATTAATATATTAAAGAAGACAAAAAGTGTAACCATCTTAGCAAATGCACAACAAATTGTTTGGTAAAATTACAAACCCATTAGAGATTTTTAAAAATATAGTAATGAAAAAAAGAGAGCTTCCTTAGTGCGGGGAAAGCCTACCAACTAATAACCCACAGCAAACATCACAGAAACTTCAAAGTCAGAAAGAGGACTTTGGTGGTTGCAAGTGTTTTCCTGACACAGAACTGTCCTTGTATAGGAGAGTCCAGCCAGATCAATAAGAAAAGAAATACAAATATAATCATAAAGGAGGAAATTAAACTGTCATTATGCACAGAGATATGGTTATGCGTGTGGTGCTAAATCGCTTCAGTCACGTCCAACTCTTCGCGATCCTATGGACTGTAGCCCTCCAGGCTCCTCTGTCCATGGGATTCTCCAGGCAAAAATACTGGGGTGGGTTGCCATTTCTTCCTCGATCAATGCATAAATCAAAATCATTTCCAGACACCATTTTAGAACTAGTTAAAGAGTTCAGCAATGTTGCCGGATGCAAGATCAATGTAGCAAAGTCAGTAACACAAGCAACAAACATAGATGCCCATCAATGGATGAAGCGGTAAGGAAGCCCCTGGTACATATACATAATGGTATATTACTTGGCCATAAAAAGGAACGCATCTGAGTCAATTCTAATGAGATGGGAACCTAGAGCCTATTATACAGAGTGAAGGAAGCAAGAAAGAGAAAGAGAAATATCGCATATTAATGTGTATACATAGAATCTAGAAAGACAAGTACTGACAATCCTATGTGCAGAGCAGCAAAGGAGACACAGACATAAAGAACAGATATTTGGACACAGTGGGGGAAGGAGAGGGTGGGATGATTTGTGAAAACAGCCATGAAATATACACGTTACCATAGGTGAAACAGAGAGCCAGCGGGAGTTTGCTGTTTGATGCAGGGAACCCAAAGCCGGTGCTCTGTGACGACCTAGAGGATGGGAGAGGCAGGAGGAGGGGACAGGCGCAGAGGGAGACGATACTCATACCTGCGGCTGATTCATGCTGACGGATGGCAAAAACCATCGCAATACTATAAAGTAACTATTCTACAATTAAAAATAAAATATAAATTTTAAAAAAAGAAAATGCAGTTTTAAAAAGACACCTCTCATTTCGCAAACACTGACTGGGACACAAATAGGGACCCAGAGGCCACCTTGAAGAGGGAACCACGGGCTGAGTTTGGAATAACTTGAACAACAAAAAGAATGACGACAGAATGGATGGTGATTCTTGGATGAAGTAAAAGAATGCATTAATCTATTTTGATGCTAACATTACGGAAGTGTGGGGAGTGAAGTCTTCAAGAAAATGCTGATAACTAAGAAGAAACAATGGAACAGAAGACCACAGCTCTGCCTCCAGCACGGACTTAGCAACCGATACGAAAACCACCAGGTGCAAGACGCAGGGATCGGGACTTCACAAAGTCTCAAAGAATCGCTCTCCAAATTGCCTATTAGTTACAACGGGAAAAGATGCCTTTATCATGAAGAAATCTGGCAGACACCACCCTAACCCAGTGGAGAAACCTCCCGCCCCAGTAAGGAGACAAAGTGACGCCGCTTGCCTCCCTCTGTGACGGGCGGGGGAGCCGCTCACCTGTACACTCGCCTGGGCTGCTGCTGGGCCGGCAGCTTGACTCTCAGCTCAGAGCAGAGAGGAGCCCTTGGTCAGCTTCTAAATCAGACCAGAGGGAGAAAACATGGCTAAATTGCGACTGAACCATCGGCAACCCCTGAATGTGGATTATGTACTGGATAGTAAAGCATTAATGTTAAATTTCCCACGTGTGATCATTGCTTAGCTAATGCAAGCTAGCACGAAGTGGTGTGAGGCTGGCAAAATGTGCACATGTGTTTACATGGGGGAGGAAGAGAGAGAGAGAAGGGGAGAGAGATCAGGAGCGGGCATAGCCAGATGCTCGCAGCTCTGGACTTGGAGAAGGCGTGTGAGTGCTCACAGCGCTATTTTAGCAACTTCACTGGAGGCTCTAGTTTTTCAAAAAGTAGGAAATGAAAAGATGCTATTTAAACAGCAAAAGGAAGAAAGATCTCTAGTAAGAAATGCAACAAAAATTTCAAGGGCATGTAGAGTAAATTATGCAACCTCACCAAAAACCACAAAGGTCAATATAAACGTAAATACATGTATGCATCAGCAGAGACTGTCTTGGCTAAACTCCAGCCAGGCCCCTCTGACCTCTCAACTAACCCTCAACTGCACCTGTAATAACCTGAACAAACACTCACCTAGTTTCTAACAGCCCAAGGCCACACCCCTGAGATGAGCCTGGACGCCTTTACAGGGCCTGAGGAAACTCTGGGAGCCAGAAGAGCTGCCTGTGCTCCAGCAGACGCTGACGAGCCCCACATCCGGCCTCTGCGGGAGGGCAGGAGCCACTTCACCAAGCACCGCATGGCCAGCCTAGATGGGCTTCTCCCAGACCACTCCCCCGCTTCACCTGCACCCACACACCCCCTACCCAGTCCCCAGTCCCTCCTTCTAAGCCCCCAGCCCCCAGGGCACCCACAGAAGCGGGGCCCTACAGCAACAACCAGACACCCAGAATAGTCCAGCGCGGTCAGCACTCGTGAATCTCGGCAACCAAATGCTCGGTGAACAAAGGTAAACCTGTGGCGGACTGGTTCAGAATTATTTGTTTGTGGATCAAATTCACCAAAACTAAACTAAAAGTTTAGAACCTGTTACCTTCCAAAATCACTGAAGATGGTGACTGCAGCCATGAAATTAAAAGACGCTTACTCCTTGGAAGGAAAGTTAAGACCAACCTAGACAGCATATTAAGAAGCAGAGACATTACTCTGCCAACAAATGTCCGTCTAGTCAAGGCTATGGTTTTTCCAGTGGTCATGTATGGATATGCGAGTTGGACTATAAAGAAAGCTGAATGCTGAAGAATTGATGGTTTTGAACTGTGGTGTTGGAGAAGACTCTTGAGAGTCCCTTGGACTGCAAGGAGACCCAACCAGTCCATCCTAAAGGAAATCAGTCCTGAACATTCACTGAAAGGACTGATGCTGAAGCTGAAACTCCGATACTTTGGCCACATGATGTGAAGAACTGACTCATTAGAAAAAACCCTGATGCTAGGAAAGATTGAGGGCAGGAGGAGAAGGGGACAACAGAGGATGAGATGGTTGGATGGCATCACTGACTCAGTGGATATGAGTTTGGGTGAACTCCAGGAGTTGGTAATGGGCAGGGAGGCCTGGCGTGCTGCAGTCTGTGGGGTCACAGAGTTGGACATGACTGAGCGACTGAACTGAACTGAACTGAACTGAACCCTTGAAAGAATAGGCAGGAACTGTGTGATACAGAACTTGGAAGGTGGATTACCTACTTGTCCTCATGACAGACCAGGATCCAGGGTACACCAGGCCCTTGGAAGTTCAGGTAACACCCCTCCCTTAAATTCCTGGTGGATACAGTTTATCCTTTACACTGCACGTGTAAGTTCTGTGCATGTGCGTGCAAAGTACGTTGCACAATCGTTCTTACAGGAGGCTGCCCGATGGGCCCACAGTCAGCAGGTCAGGAGGGGCTCTGGTCCTCAGGGGCTGCAGGTGTGACCTTGGATGCAGTGCCCGTCAGAGGACCGGCACCGGGAACCACAGCAAACAGCAGGTGCGTCCCAATCGTTGTCTGTCTTAATACGAACAAGAGCTGGGCACAGCCCTCACCTGACCTGCCTGAGAGCAGCCCCCTCGTGCATCCTGGGCCTCCCTGCATCTCTTCTTAGATGTCCCCAGGGGCAAGATGGGGATCTGAGAATGCTCAAAAAAATAAAAAACCACACACTGAGGATCCGCCAAAGTCTGAAGACACCAAAGCAGGACCCATCCCATCCACACAGTCCAGAAAGACTGTTCTCAGCCCTTCTGACCCCTCCGACACCCAGCGCTGGCAGGGCCGGGTCAGACCGTGAGAGGGCGCGGCAGGCTGAGCCTGGCCCCAGAGCAGCAGGTCCTGATCCCAGGGCTGTGGCGTGGCCTTGTAAGGAAAGGGGTCTCTCCTCCCCAGGGGGGATCTCCTCTGGGGCTGGAGGGTCTGGGAAGGTTTGGGGAGACCATGGATTAGACGGTCACGAGGTCATGGGGTCCTGGGGCGTCGGGGTTGCAGGGGGTCCTGTGCACAGACCGGGTCCCTCCACACGGCTCCTGCCAAGGCCACCCCTTCACCCTGCATTTTGGCACCCTGTCTCCCGAAGCTCTGCCAGAGAAGGAATATGTGCTTCCCCCAGCACTTTTCACTCACCTTAGACGCGCTTTTCACGCTTTACCACATCCATGCATTTAATTGAGCAGGTTGATTTGACAGATGACTGTGTCCTTTTCCTGGCTGTCTACTCCCCATGTGCGGTTTGGAAAGGTGGGACCTGTGTTTAGAGCAGATTTATAGGAACGTCAGTGCCTGTGGACCCATCATGATGGTGGCTTCTTCTTCGTTATAGCCTGGGCTCCGGAAAATCACAAACGAAGGGAATGTGTGCTAGAATCGCACGATGCGTTTGAAAAGACTGTTTCAAAAGCTAAATGAAGCTGTGGAAGTAAAGAGGAACAGAAAGCCTGACTCACGGTGAGAACAGAGACCCAGCCCAGCTGGGATGGGGGTGGCCCAGGACGGGCTCACTCGTTACACAGCGATGTTTGTTCACGTCTTCTCCCAAATGCCTGCGTCTAAGCAGTAAAGCCTTCTCTCTCCCGCCCTTGGCAGAGAACTAAAGCCCCAAGCCAGTCATCGGAAAGACTGAAATAAAACAGAATCTGCATAAACAAACTCGCCTCCCACCAGCTCTGAGGCACAGCCGCTGTGTCTCCATCTTGGATCACAGGTAGGCTCGGCCCCCAGCTGGACGGGGAGGCGGGAAATGTGGGTGTGCAAAGCTCAGACACCTGGCCCCTGCGGTGGAGGGTGACCTGCAAAGGGACTTTCAATTCTGGACAGAGACAAAAGTATTGATCGAAAGCCCCAGCCGCTGGTTCAGAACGTTAGTTCTTTCTGAGACCATTCTGATAGTGTCTGAAGTCCTGTCCCTGTGGCCAGGACCCTCCCCCCAAAAGCCTCTCCGCATTTTGCCCCGAGAGTGACAGTGCTCACGCGGGAGAGGCCCCAGCCTCAAGTGGCCACTCTCCCTGTTTGTGGGGTGAGTCGTGCCCCCCAAAGCTATGTTGAAGGCCTCCCCCCAGTACCTGAGCTGCAGCTTTATTCAGAGATCAGGTCTTTACAGATGCACTTGGTTACAAGGAAGTCAGACTAGACCAGGGAGGATTGGAACAGAGACTTTGAAGATGCAGTTGAGCTAAGATGGGGTCATTCTGGATGAAAGTGAAAGTCGCTCAGTCGTGTCCGGCTCTTTGTGACCCCACAGACAGTACAGTCCATGGAATTCTCCAGGCCAGAATACCGGAGTGGGGAGCCTTTCCCTTCCCCAGGGGATCTTCCCCACCCAGGAATCAAACCCAGGTCTCCCGCATTGCGGGCAGATTCTTTACCAGCTAAGCCAACAGGGAAGCCCAAGCATCCTGGAGTGGGTAGCCCATCCCTTCTCCAGCGGATCTTCCGGACCCAGGAATCGAACCAGGGTCTCCTGCACCGCAGGTGGATTCCTTACCAGCTGAGCTACCAGGGTGGGCTCTAACTCCTATACGACCACTGGCCTCGTAAGAAGAAAAGAGACACGCTGGGAGAACACCAGAGACACAGAGGCAGGAACTGGAGAGACACGTCTCCAAAGCAGGAACCCCGAACACCGCAGGCGCCCTCGGACGCCAAGAGAAGATGTGGAACTGTCTGAGCAGAACTTCCAGCAGGACCAAACCCGCCGACACGCTGATTTCAGACTTCTGGCCTGCAGAGCGGTGAGACGACGCACTCCGCTGTTCTAAGCCCCCGGCGCGTGTGCGGTTACCTGTGCTGCTAAACAAACACAATCGTGTTCACACAAAAACCTGCCCATGAACATTCACGGGAGCTTTGTTTACAATAACCAGACACAGAGAACAACCCGGCTGTCCTTCAGAGAATGAACAGTTCAACAGATCACTGTGTCCACACCAGGAAATACCACTCGGCAATAAAAAGGAACATAACGCTCAGTGCAGAGAGCAATCTGAACGAATGAATTTCCAGTGGAAAAAGCCGGTCCCAAGAGGTCTGATTCTATTTACATGAATTAGTGGAGTGATAAAATCATAAACATGGAGGAGAGGTTGGTGGCCGGCAGAGATGAAGGAGGAAGTGGAGAAGGAGGGAAGAGGCGCTCCCACGAAAGGCAGCAGCGGGCCCTGGCTGCGATGCTCTGCCTCTCGACAGCACGCCTGTCAGTCACCCCGTTGTGAGGTTTGCGCTCTGGTTGTGCAGGGCGTCCCTGGGAAAACCATCGAAAGAGTCCCCAGGACCCCACTGTACCCTGTGTCACCACTACACATGGATTTGCCGTGACTACATCATAAAAAGTTAATTAAAAACAAAAATTGAAAAATCAACCCACGTGTTATTGTTCAGTTTTTAAAGTTTTTTTTTAAATACTGATTCTCTTGTATCTCCATCACTACGCAGCCTACAATCTCATGGTTAATTGTGAAGACAACTGGCAATTACATAGGACAGGAATTAAAGATCTTCCCACTTATGTTCCGAGTTCCCCAGGACAGACCAGACCTGAGGTGACTCATCCCAGCACGTGTCTCCAGTGCTGGAGGCAGGGACCGTTCCTTCCTGAGATTGGGATGGTCCAATGATGCCTCAGGGCTTGGAAGCCTTAGGAACCAGGTGACGTTCACACTAAGCCCGTTAGAGAGTTTAGTGTTCGGCAAGCAGACAAGGGGGTCGAGGAAGAGGAGAGGGTGCCCCGTGATTATTGAGTACCAACCTGTTCCGGGAGTTATTTACATGGGTTACCCCCCGCACCCAGTAAGGTCACCACCAATGATGGCTGAACGCTGGAGAGACCACTGTGGGGAAGGTGCGTGGCTCTCCAGGTTCCACGGCTTCTTGAAATACACCCGGACGTGGCCTCTGACCTCAGGGGCCTGAATGGTTGGAAGGTGCCTCTCAGGGAAGAGCTGGGGGCTGGACCTGGGGCGGGGGTGAGGGGGTGGAGGCCATGAAGCAGGAAGGAGCCTGGTGCTCAAGGGAGAGGGTGAGAACCCAGGGGACCCCGAGACAAGCAGAGTTGAGGACTGGCTTCTCCCAACCAGACCAGCCGGTCCAGGACACAAGGTTATACTTCAAGCTAAAATGCAGAGACATTACTTTGTCAACAAAGGTCCATCTGGTTAAGGCTACAGTTTTTCCACTGGTCATGTATGGATGTGAGAATTGGACTGTAAAAGAAAGTTGAGCGCCGAAAAATTTATGCTTTTGAACTGTGGTGTTGGAGAAGACTCTTGAGAGTCCCTTGGACTGCAAGGAGATCCGACCAATCCATCCTAAAGGAGATCATTCCCGGGTGTTCATTGGAAGGACTGATGCTGAAGCTGAAACTCCAATACTTTGGCCACCTGATGTGAAGAGTTGACTCATTGGAAAAGGCCCCGATGCTGGGAGGGATTGAGGGTGGAAGGAGAAGGAGACGACAGATGATGAGACGGTTGGATGGCATCACCAACTCGATGGACATGGTAAACTCCGGGAGTTGGTGATGGTCAGGGAGGCCTGGCGTGCTGCAGTTCATGGAGTCGCAAAGAGTCGGACACAAATGACCAACTGAACTGAACTGAACTGAGGCAGAGTGTTGAAATGCTACTCATGCCATGAAAATAAAGATGGATACTTTCATTGTATTTTGTATAATTTTCAAACTCCAGTGGTCTGGAATAACATATGAGACAATTTATTTGACAATATTACAAATTAACCAAAGAATTCCAAAAACATTTACAAAGATGTCTCTCTGTCTTTAGGGACTCCAGCTGTGATGGCCCACCCCAGCTACAAGAGCACCATCTGGGTCTTTGCAGGATCCTGGTCTGGACGTGTGGTCTCTGGGTCTGTGTTCACCAACAGCTGTGATGAGATGCAGTCTCCATTCCTGCTGGCTATGCACCTCGCCCACCTACCAACCTGACAGCTTCCCCCTGAAGCTGCAGGCCTGCGGAACAGCCCAGAGCATTCAGAACACCCGCGGCCTCTAACTCTGAGCCCTTCCTGAGTGCTCAGCCTCCCCATGGGCATCAGACACCCTTGTCAGATGTGCTTCACACACACCGGAAAATGATGTGGATCAAAGCCAGTTCTTTACTGGGCCAGAAAATAACCCCTGAACAAGCTCCTCCAGTGACCGCAGCCTCTAGTCAGAAATGAGGCAGCGCCCCGAGGAAGCATTCTGTCACAGAGACTGCCCAGCTGCAGTCCTGCAGGGGTGTGTGTGTGTGTGTGTGTGTGTGTGTGTGTGTCTAAGTGTGCATGCCTGTGTGTATATGTGCACATGCATATATTTATGTATGTACATGTGTGCATGTGTATGCATGTAGGCATGCGTATCTATGTGTGTGTGTTTGTGTGTGCATGTATGCGTGCGTATATATTCACGTACGTACATGTATCTATCTGTGTATGTATTCATGTGTGTGCATGTATTTTTGTGTATATGCATGTGTGGATTTATGTGTGTGCATTTATGTGCACATGTGTTTGTGTGTGTGTACATGTATGTGTATGTATCCATTTGTGTGTGCATGTGTGTGTACTCATGTTTGTGTGTGTATTTATCTGTGCACGTATGCCTGTGCATGTCTTCATGTGTGTGCATGCGTGTCTGTGTATGTATTCATGTGTGTACATGCATGTGTATTCATCTGTGTGTGTATCTGTGCTGTATGCCTGTGCACGTCTTCATGTGTGTGCTGCCATCACGGTCCTCACCTCTGGGCCCGGCACCCCCACGTCTCTCCAGGTCGAGAACCCAGGTGAGAGTGACCTGGACGTCCCAGGCTCCGTGTGGCAGACGTGGGTGGAGCTCTGGGTCTTGGAGCAGAAGGCCCTGCCAGGGCGGGCTGGTCACTGGGTCCCTCCTGCCCACGAGGCCCGAGGCTGGGGGATCGTGGTGCTGCTCAGAGTCAAGGTCCAGAGCAGAGGTGGGACAGACCTGACCCTCATCCCTCCACACAAGGCAGATAATGAGTCATGTTACAGGACAGGAGGGTAAGGCTCAAATACCAGAGGGGCTGCAAAGACCACGGAGCCGGTGAGCAGCAGGAACACCAGGCAAAGTGGCTCCTTCCCTCCCCTGCGGCCACAGCTCACGCAGAGGGAAGGCTTATGCACAGGACTGCGGGGTGACTCCCGGCTAACACGAAAGCGCCAAGGCGTCCGAACCTTCTCAACACCTTCTTCATCCCCAGAGACAAGCGCTACGAAGGGCTGGTCCGAAACTTTGGGGATGAGAGCTTGGCCTCGTGGCTGAGCCCGAAACCCCATGGAATCCAGAGAAATGAAGCATATTATGAAGCTGAGCATGGATCTGAGACATACGAATAATCTGCCTGCTTGATTCCTGAGGCGCTTTTCTCGAGGCCCCGACGCCCTCCTGTAGGGATTTTCCTGAGTGACCGTGCTTGCTGAAGCAGCATCCCCATGACGCCCTGTCTGCCTGCAGGAGCCTCCAGAGAGGTTAAGCTTGTCTGAGTTGCGAACAAAGGATATTTGGCTCTACAGAGAAGGGACAAGACTTCATTTGACTAAGAAAGATTTTCAGAAGAGAAGATTTTATTTCTTAAGTCATAACAATATGAGGATTTTTTTTTTAAAAAAACTAAGGAATTAGCTCTATTCTTACTTCACCAAGATATTTTTTAAAAATTGTTGACTGAGGTGCCCAGCAGTCAGAACCAAGATAGACCTGGTGGTGCTGTCTGCCCGTGAATCAATGCCTGCATGGGAGGTCATCAAATCGAGCCCCTCCAAGCCCAGTTTTCAAGCATCCATTGCACCATTTCTCAACCAGGCTTCACGAGAGGATGGAACGCGCACGGCATGATGGGAGCGGCTGCTTCCGGGTCTGCCTGAAGGCACAGGTCAGCCCAACACAGGGACGCAGATCCCCGAGTCGGGTGTCAGGGCTCAGCACTCTCACCCCGCAGAGAAGGCTGGGGTGTTACAGCCTCTGCAAGAGTGACTGTCTGGGGTGCACCCGAGTTCATAAGGAGAACAACACAGATTCTTGCTTCTTGTTTCTAGGTAACGGACCCAGAGACCACAGACCACCCTCTCCTGTCTGCACCGAGGCCGCTAATGCAGTCAAGGGCACAAGAAGGGGGAAGGGGCTTACGGAGTGCTGGTTTAAAGGCCTGGATCTTTTGTTCTTGATGCTGAAGCTGAAGCCCCAATCCTTTGGCCACCTGATGCGAAGAGCTGACTCATTAGAAAAAACCCTGATGCAGTGAAAGACTGAAGGCAGGAGGAGAGGGGACGACAGAGGATGAGACGGTTGGATGGCATCACCGGCTCGATGGACATGGGTTTGAGTAAACTCTGGGAGATGGTGAAGGACAGGGAGGCCTGGCATGTTACTGTTAATGGGGTTGCAAAGAGTCGGACACGACTGAGCGACTGAGCAACGAGGACAAGGCAACGGTGGTGTGAGGACGTCTTGGCTGAGTGACACCACGCACAACCTCAGGCAGAGCATCCATGACAAAGCCAAGCAGAGTGAAATAAATCCTGGTTCGTGCCAGGCTCGGATCACACCCGAAGGACGCCACCGTCCAGGCAGGGAGTGGACGCAAGGCCAAGTGCCGCCCTGCGCGAGGGCTCACCTCTCCCTGCCAGCCCTGCCCCTCTGACACCCGGGCCAGAGCTCTCCTCCTGTGAGGACCGTCGGGGTGCCCGTCCATGTCCCTCCCTCCCCGCTCAACTCCACACTCCAGCAGAACATAGCAGCGATCCGGGGAACACTTAGACCTTGAATCCTACTTCACAGCCGGTTCACGGTGTTAGCGTCGTTTACACAACTCTTAGTGCTGGGACCACGTCTTGTTCAGATCGGTCTCGCAGCTCACACAGGGCCAGGGTTTTAATGGGTGCCCGCTGATGGGTCGATCGTTGTCACTAGACCTTCTGAAGATTGATTAGCAGGAGAGCCCTTTACCCTAAATCACATCAGAGTCCTTTCCTTTTGCTCACAGAACACATCAGTGTCTCACGGGAGACCCAAAACTTGAGTGTGGGGGCCACTTCCCTGAGTTCTTTTTCCAAATACTTTATTTGAAAACGTGGTCCCTTTTGACAAGTGTGGTTGTCTAGCTGGAATCCTTTCCCATGGGGAAACCCCTCTCCCAAACTAATCCTGCCCCGTGCACTTCATCCAGACACAGCCCACCCTGGACCACCCTTACCTCCACCCACACCCACATGAGGCTGTCTGCTTGCCCTGCAGGCATGAGACCCAAATCAGGCCAAGAACGGCCTCCTTCTGACTTTGGGCAGAACTAAAATGTGAGAAGTCCCTTCTCGTCGCTGAGTGAGGTCTGGCAGCCAGTAGGTGCCTCACTGCTTCCCAGGTGGCGCTAGTGGTAAGAGCCAGCCTGCCAATGCAAGAGACGTAAGAGACATGGGTTTGATCCCTGGGTCGGGAAGGTCTCTTGGAGGAGGGTGTGACAACCCACTCCAGTGTTCTTGCCTGGAGCATCCTATGGACAGAGGAGCCTGGCGGGCTACAGTCCACAGGGTCGCAGAGAGCCAGACGACTGAAGGGACTGCAGGCAGGCATGCAGTCGTCACCTCAGCGGCCCCTGGAGAAGCCCATTTCAGGCTGAAGCCCAGCAGAGCTGGGGTGGGGGCATGCGAGGGCAGCAGAGCTGTTCCTGAAGCCCATCCCCCTGACATCACTCTCACTTGGCAGGATGGAGAAAGCCAACTGGTGCTCCGCCCTGTGAGTAAGACGCACCCCGAGGCTCCTGGCCAGATGCGTGTCCTGCCGGACGCCGACACCTGGAAGACCAGCAGCTCATGTCAACGCCATGCTTCAACAGGCCCCATGAGCCAGCATCAACAGGGCGACCGTTTCCAGGGAACAAAATAGAGAGGGCATCCTTCGGTAGGGTTTTGATCGAGTTTAACAGGAGGATTTCAGTCACCTTAATTTTTCGAGATAAACTTTAAGGATTCACATAAAGGTCATTCCAGCAGGATTCGTCCTGCTGTTCCCTTGCTGTCACCGGTGTAATCGATTCTGTAACTGACAGAGTCTCACGTGCTAGGAATTTAAACCAGGAAAATGGAAATAGACAGAACTAGGGTTGGGGAGGGCAAAGGGAGGCAGAGGCCCTAGAAACTCTTCCAGGACCACGGTCTGTGCAGCAGAGTCAGCCCACTGGGGTCCTGGGGCCCCACCTCGGGTTGTCCCAGCTCTGCTCTTGTTCCCATCTTAGAATGCTCCGCACCCCTTTCCATGGGGCCCCTGGCATCACAAAGCTGAGATGGCACTGTGGTTGGACACGGAGGATCCAGGCAGCAGGGACATCTCAGGGGTCCAGTGATGGAGGAGCCATACAGGATGGACCTCTGGGGGCGTAGGCGGTAGGAGGAGACCCCGCTCCAGGGGCTACTCAGACAGCTAAACCCAAGGTTTAGGGTGCCACCCAAGGCACCCTGCCTGCCCTTCAGCCACCTCAGAGGTTTCCAGGGACAGCACCGCCCTCGACATCCGTCTGCACGCCCACGCCTCCGCCCCAGGGACCACTGGTGGTGCTCACAGCGGCCCCTATGCCGGTGAGGACGTGACCCGGCCTCCCGCTGGGCCCACCTTTCCCCACGCCACCTTTCTCAACCTCTCTGTGCCTGCCGTTGAGAATCTAACAGTTGTCTGGACAGAAAATAAAAGTAGGGCTCAGGGTGAAGAGGCCGCTTGACGGAGAGAGAGGAAGAGGTATTTAGTGGGGGTGGGGAAGGGGGCGGCTCAGAGACCTCCCCACCGCGCCCACTCAGCCTCTGCAAACCCCACAACTCTGCTCTTTTGCAGGGCACCCCCGTTTCTGTGTTATAAGATTCTGGTTCCTGTTATGTGCTGGATTACCTTCAGCAGTGACAGCGGCGCATAACAAACCCCCCAAACCTTGTGCTCTGAAGATCCTCCACCGATTACTGCTCACCGATCACACATCCGCCAGGAAGCCTGCTGATCTTGGCTGGGCTCAGCCGGGCTCTGAGACCCCCGCCTGCTCGCTGGTCTGGCCTGGCCCAGAGGACTCAGCTTCCTCCACACGCCCCTAGCCACCCTCCGGCCAGCTGACCTGGCATGCTTTCAGAGCAGGGGCCAGAGGAAAGGGCCATGCTGGCAGAAAATCACTCCACCTGTGCCTCTGCGGACCTCAGGGTGCTCTGTTCCACTGCCAGGCAAGTGAAACAGTGGCCAAGTCAGTGGCAGAGAGGAACGAGACAGTTCAGAGAAGGGAAGTTACAGAGATGAAAAAACAAACCGTAGATGCTCCTGAGTGTCTTGGCTGACTGCTGCGGCAGATGAGCTATCACTCCTGGCTGGCCTGCCACTCAAGGTGCGGCGCCATGCAAGGTGTGGTACTGTGTAAGGTGTGATTCTATGCAAGGTGTGATACTATGCAAGGTGTTGTCCTGTGTAAGGTGTGATTCTATGCAAGGTGTGATTCTATGCAAGGTGTGATACTATGCAAGGTGTGATTCTAAGCAAGGTTGATTCTATGCAAGGTGTTGTCCTATGTAAGGTGTGATTCTATGAAATGACGGCATGTGCACACCTGCACCACATACTTGACTGTAACTTAACCACTAAGGGTACACACTCTGGGTTCAGTCAGCTGTATTTAAATCCAAGCTCTACCCCTGGTGAGGTGACAGACTTTGACCAATTTAGTTAATCTTCTCCATTTATATTTCACAGCCCTCATCTGTAAAATAGAGATAAGAATCTACCTGCCCAAAAAGGTTACAGCAAAACAGGTATATTACATGAAACACATTTAACAGCACCTGCCCCAGAGTAAGTGATCAGTAAACGTAGAGTACCATCATTACTGTGATGGTGACAATGATGGTGGTGGTGGTGATGGTGGTGGTGATGGTGGTGATGGTGGTGGTGATGGTGGTGGTGATGGTGACAATGATGGTGGTGGTGGTGATGGTGGTGATGGTTGTGGTGGTGATGGTGATGGTGGTGGTGATGGTGATGGTGGTGGTGATGGTGGTGGTGGTGGTGGTGGTGATGGTGGTGATGGTGGTGGTGACCCTGGTGATGGTGGTGATGGTGATGGTGATGGTGGTGATGTGGTGGTGATGGTGATGGTGGTAGTGATGGTGATGGTGGTGATGGCAGTGGTCATGGTGGTGGTGATGATGATGGTGATGGCGGTGATGGTGGTGGTAGTGATGGTGGTGATGGTGGTGATGGTGGTGGTGACCCTGGTGATGGTGGTGATGGTGATGGTGGTGATGTGGTGGTGATGGTGGTGGTGGTGATGGTGATGGTGGTGATGGCAGTGGTCATGGTGGTGGTGATGGTGGTGATGGTGGTGGTGGTGGTGGTGGTGGTGATGGTAGTGATGGTGGTGATGATGGTGGTGGTGGTGGTGGTGATGGTAGTGATGGTGGTGATGATGGTGGTGGTGATGGTGGTGGTGGTGGTGGTGGTGGTGGTGATGATGGTGGTGATGGTGCTGCTGGTGGTGGTGGTGGTGATGGTGTTGGTGGTGATGGTGGTGATTACCCTGGTGATGGTGGTGATGGTGGTGATGGCAGTGGTCATGGTGGTGGTGATGATAAGGGTCATGATGGTGACAGTGATGATGATGATGAAGATGTTATCATGTGGTTCCCCCAACCACCTCCCTCTCCTTTTCTAAGTTCTCTTTCTTCTAGTTTCAGTTCTTATAATGTTGGTATGACTTTTCTAAATGGAAATGTATATGCACACCGTTTTTTCTCAGTGGGAGTGAAATACCTCTAATTAATGGGCAAAGGATTCACAAATGCTCACCATTGCATCCAATGAAAAAGATATTAAAAGTTAAAACTATCAATTCTGCAGAGCGGTTCACCCAGCAATCCCAAATTAAAGACATGGGGCTTGCAAGATAGGAAATGACAGGCTTTTTTGTCTTGAACATGGTGAATTATTATTAGTGATAATCATATATGGATTTGAAGTATCTAAAATGAAAATATAAATCATATTACCCATGATCACAAACAACAGGGAACGTCTGTGCTCATTTTACACAATCGCTTTCCTTTAAAGTAACCGGCAGCCTGTTCGTGTCTCAACACCCAGCTTGACAAGAGACACACTTGGAGAACTTCACTCTTCTGCCAGCCTTCTATTCTTCACGGTTTATGTTCTACGTGACGTTTAAAGGAGTATTAGTGCCATACTTCATTACTTCTGTCCACTGCAGTTTACACCGGAAAACCATCTTCAGGGAGGAAAATCACCCGGTGTGCTCTCTGAACTGGGCGGGCTACACCCGGTCAGTTAAAACACGCGTCTCTGACGACGTGCGCCTCGTGGCTGCAGCAGCACCTGGACGCTTCCTTCTGGGGGCGGGGGCGTCTGCCTGGCTCAGGAAGACGTGGAATTGGGTGATGGCGTCTCCTGGACTCAGCATCCGTTCAGCAAACATCCCCGCTGGGAATCGAGGAGCTCGGTCCCCAGTAGTGGTTGGAGGGAGATGGAATAACACCCGCCCCCACCCCGCTGCTGGAGGCCTGTCCAGAGAGGACAGGCCGGGTCTGCATCAGAGCGGGCGGCCTGGTCCACGGAAGCACTCGCATCTGGACCCCATCAGCCCCTCCAGGGCAGTGACGCCCCCTGACTTACATCACCAGCCGTCCCTACACCTTGTCCGCAGGACACCGCACGGCCCCAGGGCCGGAAGGTCTGCGCTTCAAGCTAGAACGGAGCGGCTATATTGCCAGGAGAGAACTCTGTTTCCTCACTAGCCTCCTACATTTATTTCTCAAAGGAGTAAGCAGAGGCATCTTCTGAAAACAGCAAACCAGACCCAGAGCCGTTCATTGTCCAGGGGATCCCAGCAAGAGGTGACCAGCACAGCCCAAAGGGGGCTAACTGAGATTATCAGAGGCACCGCTGTATCAGTGTGGGCAGGTTTAACGGGAGCAGGACTGAATGAGGAAGCACCCGGGCTGCTGACAGCGGTCCTTGGCCCTGGGAACGAGGGGAGGGCTGCTGCCAGGGAGACGCTGCGGGCGGACGCTGCCCCCCCGCCCTCTCCCCGCTGGGCGCCCCGTCACTGGAGGTCAAGGATGGGGCCAGGGGTGAGGGCTGCCAGGCTGCCGCTGCACAGGGCAGCATGAGGGCACACAGTAGGGCAGCGTGGAGAGGAGCCCTCTACCCACGAACGAGTTCTGGATTCTCAAGGCTTTCTGAGTCTCTGCCCCTCGCCCGTACAAGGTTGACTAGGGGAGGCGCACGCAGTAATGGAGGCAGTATCCCAGCCTCGAGGGGCCGAGGGGGGGGACACCTGTGACAGCCAGGCTGGCCGGGCCCCCCGGACGGCGCGTGCAGACCCCGGGGCCCAGTCCATCGCCCCCCGGCCAGCCTGGCCACTCCAGGGGCTCTGTCGCTCCCTCGCCTTTGGGCGGGGCGTGGTCAGGGCGTTCCTCCGACGAGCACCAGTGTGCAGAGGGGGTGTTGTCAGGTTGAAGGCAAGCACTCCCCCCGAGAGCTGCGACCGGGTGCTGTCGGGGTCCTCCCGGGGACCGTAGGTGCGGGACAACTCTGGGGCGGCTGCTCCAAGGGGCAGAGGGAGAGGCCTGTCCACATGGGCCACGGCTGCGGACATGCGCGGGCATGCACACAGCTCGGTGATAGAGCCCTGCTGGCCCCAGAACGGCCACCCGAGTGGTGATGTTCGCTCTTCACTGTGACGGGGGGGACCCAAGAGCTAACGTCCTCCCTGAGACGGACACCTGACTCCCCGGGGGCCTGCTGACCAGAGCTCAGGGACCCTGTCCTGGTTTCACCCCGAATTCCTCTCACCGGTGACCGCAGCTGCTGCCGACTAGGTCCCGGCTGAGCTGGGGGCTCCGAAGGCTCCTCTGTTCTGTTTACAGCGGGGTTTTTTCGGGGTGGGGAAGCTATCACACAGGGAAACGGGAATATCAGGTTGTTGATTGTTCTCCTCAAACATCCCAGGCCCCTCTCCGGGGAGCTGCCCTGGACACTGATTGGCTAAAACGTGTAAATGGGTTGAAAGGGGAGCTGGTGGTCACAGGGCTGATCAGACCAGGGCTTCCGTATCCCGCATTCTCCTAATCACCGCTCTCAGGGGACGTTCTTCTTGCTTTTCCTTTCAGGGAAGAAAATCAGGCATAAAGCTGCCCAGGGCAGCAGGCGGTAGGGGACGAAGAGGGCAGGGGTCCCGTGTTTGCGAGAGCACGCAGCCAGCCCCAGGGAGGACAAGCCAGCGGAGGGTCAAGTCGGTGCAGAGAGGGCGGAAGTCATCCCAGGCGGCTCTCCTCTTTCCCTAAAGAGCCTCCGGGCGCTGAGCTTCCCGTGCCCCTGCTTCTGCCGCCAGCTTCCTGGGGCTGCGTCTTCTCCACGCGGGCAAAGGGGCCAGCGAGATTCACGTCCCAGAGAAGGAAGGGGATGGAGACAGGACAGAGGAGGCTGCGGCACCCCTGACGGGCACGCCTGGCAATCCCATACAGGTTTAGAGAAAATCACACTGTTCCGAGGCCTTCTGATATTAACCCAAACGCTTCTACCAGTTAACATGGGCACAATGGCATCCCAAGACAAGCAGGCCGTTTGTCACTGTGGGGATCCTTTTTCTTCGGGACACAGAAAGCAATTTTAAAAAGTAATAAAGTACTAAAGGGGGATTGTCAGGTCAGAAATTAGACTTTTTCTTTTTTTAATGTTTTATGTCTCCATTTTTCTAATGCCTTAGAGTGCTAAGCGAATCCTCATAACGACCACTTGTGTGTCGACGTTTCTTCTTTGCTCTTGGGGGCGAAGGCCCTGATCCCTGCAGGCTCTTCCAATGCCCACGGCTCAGACAGCATCATCACTGGGGGGCAACACCAGCCCTGCACGTCCAGCGCTTCCGGGCAGACAGGGCGCCTGCGACCCCAGACCCAGCCCTCCCGCAGCTCGCTCGGGGGTGCCCCCCAGACCCTCTTCAGGACGTGGTGTCCCCGCTGTCAGGCCCACATGGCCCCAGGTCTGGAGAAGGCAAATAAAGAGGCAGGTGCGGCCCACAGCACAGTGTCTGCGCCCCAGGAGTTGGCGTCAGCCCGCGGGGAGCTCCGGGCTCAGCCCCGCAAACATTCCACTCGCTGCCCCCCGGCCCACCCACCAGACCCCACCCCTAAACCCCCTGCACGGCCCCTTCTCAGCAGCCGAACCACTGCACAATATGCCAGAACTCAGGCAGGCGAAACGTGCGGACGTCGGGTCTGAGTCCCCAGGGGCCAGCGTCCCCCAGAGGCCCCACAGCGGGCCCAGGAGGCCCGTCGGATCTCAGGGGCTGGGGCAGGCCTCGCCGCACCGGCCCTGGTGGGGAGGCGGGCACGGCAGCTGAGAGCTGGGGTGTGGGCGGGTGACCCCGAGGCCGTGGAGTCCGCCCTGAGAACAGAGGATGGGAAGGGCAGACTCGCCTGGGGGTCCCTGTGGTCGGTGGCCCTGGGCAAGCTTTCCACCGGCATCACCTGACTCATCCTAACCTGGGGGTGGGGGGTGAGCGTTGCTGCCCCCACTCGACAGGCAGGAAAGCTGAGTGACCTGCCTGAGGTCACAGTGGTCAACAAGCGAGGAGGGCCGAGGCCTGAACTCACCCCAGCCCCCTGCGTCCCCCGACTCGGGTTTAATCCAGCTAAACCACCACCAACGGGGCGCACAGGTGACGCCAACCCCCGCCCGGAATCTCCTGGATCACCAGGGACTCCTGCGGGAACTGTGGGTGCTGACTGCAAACTCCAAGAGTCAGTGCAGGACAGGGAAGCCTGGTGCGCTGAGTCCGCGGGGTGGCAGAGTTAGACACGGCCGAGCAGCTGACCAACACAGCAACAAGTCAGGAGTCGGGGGGAGCGTCTGCGTCTCAGGACAGCGCTTCCTCCCTCCCGCCGTCTCCCTCACGGTCCTTCTCCGTGTTGCTCCGTCATTCTGTCTGTCATCACATCTCCCTGCCTCCTTCTCATTTGGCTATTGAAAAGCTGAGAGCAAAATTTAGCATCCAGTGTTAGCAACTTTCTCCAATCCTGAAAGATATTTTTATTCCTCCTTCTCATGATTATTAATTTGTTATGTATTATTATCTATTGATCCTTATTATTATGGTCATTATTTCACATATGATCTAATATTGTAAGCTACCCTGAAACCTTTTGGAGTAAGGCAAGCATAAAGAAATAATAGATCCATATTGAATGTAAGAGAACCCCTTAAAGTATTTAGAAGCAGAAAGGCAAAGTCGTGATATGAAGGCCTCATGATTTTTACTCTTAAAAGCTTTTCAGATATTGCTGATAAACTGAGGACTCCACTCACATGGGTCCTTGGTCTTTCTCTATCAAGGAATTCTATGACCTTCTTGCAACTGAAGGTTTTGAAACACCAGCACGTAAAAGTTGATGGAAGGCGCTATTATTTGATGACGGTAAGTACAGCTCAAGTGTAATGGGATTTTAATCCTACAGGGAGGCTTCGGGGCTGGCAGAAACCGCACGCCTCTCTCACTTCCCGGGCTGCCGGGTGCCCTACCCTGCAGGGCTCGGAGCTGGAACGCCGGTATTGACTGAGGACCCTCTGATGAACTCTAGACAGTCTGCATCCACAGCAGAGTGAGGCCGCTGCAAAATCGATCCGAAACCTGGGCGCCAAGGAAACATTGCCGCAGGGAGCAGGCTTTAGTTTGTGTTTTTAACTATGGCTTAACTCAGAGGGGCAACTAGATTACTGTGAACACTTTCTCAAAGGAAAAAGCGAAGCCTAGTCGATGCAAATAACAGATGACCCTATGGAAAGAGGCCCGAAGCATCGCCTGCCTCCTGAGCATCTGAGCGCAGGGGCAAGGCCCTCACCTCGCAGGGTGACCCCAGAGGGGCCAGGGCAGGCAGGCTGGCAGGCAAACCAGAGAGGCTCTTCCTGCTCAGACTGGGGCCGAGGGCACACCCTCAGAGACCCAGTGCCTGGCCCTTTCGTCTCTGCGTGTTAACACCAGGGTCTCGCCCACACCACAGCTCAGAGGGGAGGGCCACCTTTCCCCAGAAGCACAGAGGAGCCAGCAACCAGGAGAAGAAACCGCACTCACGTGAAAACCCTTGGGAGCTCCAAGAGACAGACCCAGCATCGGTGGTTTCTCTGTGCCTATGGACTTCACAGTCCTGGGGCTGCTGCAGCGAGTATGTCCAGTAACTGGGGACACCGTCTGCACCATGGTGTGTGTGCAAACTCAGCCACAGCGCTTCCATCACAAGATCGCCGATAGTCCTGACACTGCAGGAGCGGTACCTTGTTTTAGCACAGATCACCCCAAAGCCACAGATAATTGACAAATCATACACTATGCAAATCAACGGCTAATGCCGAGCAATTGAAACCAGAGTCACAGCTAACCTGCGGTTCATTGAAATTTTATTTTTCATGCAGTGCAAAACAGCAAAAGCCTCGTGCTGAACAGAGACACAAAGACCAGTGAAATTCTCCTCGTTGCTCTAAATAGACCGACGATTTTGAGGTGGCGAAGCACACTTGCCAGTCAATGCCTCGTGCTGATGAAACAGAGTCATTTCCTTTCCTGTCTCCTGCCTGAAATAAATGCCAATAGAGGGGGAAAGACTGGGGGGTGGGGAGGGGGGATCGGAAGTGAGGGGGAGGCCACGCGGCTGAGTGTCTGGGTGGAGAAGCGAGACGGGAAGCATAGCAGACACGCTTCGCAGCAGCTGCACTGGCCTTGCAGACAAAGGAGCTGCTGGAGAGGATAGGGCGAGGCCCCCAAATCCAGCCCCGCGCCCCACCCCTCCTGGCCACAGGGCGGGTCTCACACAGCCTTGGCAAACTCCCCAGCAAAGACCATGACTCCGGCAGTGTCCTGGGCCAGACCCACACAGGTGTGACTGCGCGCCCGGGCCACTTCACGGCCAGAAGGGAAGAGTCGCGGGACCGTGGAACCCCCAGCCCCCAGGAGCACTGTTTCCTCCAGCCGGCGGCTCCTAAACACTGAGCCCTTCATGGCTCCTCCTAACTGCGCCGGGAATGCGGCGCCGGGTCAGCGTCAGCTCACACGGGCCGCCGAGGACACGGGCCGCAATGTCATCGCCCGCCGGGGACGGGGAGCCAGATGGCCTCTGCCACAGGCCAGGAACGCGAGGACAGCCAGCACCGAAGGATAAACCTGTGCGAGCGGCAGGCCGCCGCTTTGGACCGAGGCCACTTCTCCAGGCCCAGGGGGAGCAAAGGCTGTTTCCCGGAGCCGCACAGATGACGCCTGGGTGCTTCAGAGGAAGGGGCTTGTGGGGAGCCAGCGAGCTCGCAGCCTTCTCGCTGTCCCCGGCTGCGGTCCCTTTAGACTGGCGGGGGGACTCCGGGGGCCTCCCAGGTTGGAGCCCCTCACCACCCAGAGCCAGATGTGGGGGGAGGGGGGTGGGACAAAATCAAGGGAACCCCCCCGCAGGGGTCTTACAGCGCCTCCAAGGGGTCAACCTCACCCCATCCCCAGCCCGGAGCTTCTTCTCTTTCCATTTTCCTTAAAGCTCGGTTGTGTCCGACTCTTTGTGACCCCGTGGACTGCAGCCCGCCAGGCTCCGCTCTCCCTGGGATTCTCCAGGCAAGAACACTGCAGTGGGTTGCCATGCCCTCCTCCAGGGGATCTTCCTGACCCAGGGATCGAACCCGCGTCTCTTGTCTCCTGCCTTGGCAGACAAGTTCTTTACCACCAGCGCCGCCTGGGAAGCCCTTTCTGGAAGTACCACATGTCATTTCTAAATAAGACGCTGTTTCAGCTCAGGGCACAAGCTACCCTCCCCAGACAGGACTGGCTCCCGGGACCACTCATCCCGGGACCCCCATGCACGGGGTTAACTGCCTGATCTGTGCGCGCTCAGCACCCCAGACCTCCCCCAGCAGACCCCCCAATGATAAGAAGCCCCGCCCGCCAAGGGCATCAGGATGTAGCCCCGAGCTTGTTCCGGGAATGCCTGGCCCCCCATGGGAAGCTCCTGCCCGAGTCTCAGTGCCAAGGAGACAGTGACCTCCATGGCAACCACTTGGGGGTGCGGGAGATGCACCCTCAAGGGACCCAAACCTGTGTCAGAGGCTCTTCTGGAAACCTCTTCCCTCTGGGGGCCTGCCCTGACTTCCTGAAGCGGGGCGTAGTGACGCACTCAGGTGACCTCTGTGACCCAAGGCTGACCTGCCTCTCTGCCCCGGGGCCTCCCGTCTCTCCTCCTGAACCCGGAGCTCATGCCCGCCCGCAGCAAGGTGCTTCCGGCTAGAGCCCAAAGGGGATGAGAGGTGAGGCGCCGGCACCCGAGGACTCATCGCTCTGTCTCCTGCCTGCTGCCCCTTAACCCCAGAAACCCCCCCAACACACACCGGGGACAGACGGGGGGGCTGAGCACACAGCGGGGCGTCTATCAGAGATGCCCCGACACACACCGGGGATGGGGGGCTGAGCACACGGCGGGGAGTCTATCAGAGACCCCCCGACACACACCGGGGACGGGGGGCTGAGCACACAGCCAAGCGTCTATCAGAGACCCCCCGACACACACCCGGGGACGGGGTGCTGAGCACACGGCGGGGCGTCTATCAGAGACCCCCCAACACATGCCCGGGGATGGGGGGATCTGTCCTGAGCCAGGAGGTCTCGAGTCCTTCTGCTTCGGCCGTCCCCCACCCCCTCCCCATCAGGCGGTCAGAAGCCCTTCCTCAGCAGAGGGAGCGACCCTCTGGCATCAAGCCCGCGCCCCCTCAGCGCTTCTGGGCTCCTGACAGCCGCGGGTGGCCCAGAGCATCCGCGGGATCAGGCCGGCCCCTGAAGCGCTGGCTCATGAAACCGACGAGGAAGGGCTCACCTCCTGTCTCGTGTGGACCTCAGGTCTCAGCTCAGGGCCAGGAAGCAGATGTGGTAACTTCTTCTCCCTGTCCTCACTTGCCCCTGGGAATCCCTCCTTGCCTCAGGTCTGGAGATGTAAACCCTCCATGGGGGTGATTTTCTTGTGCATTTTTTTCTCATTCATAAAATCTACATCTCTGAACAACTGAGGCTTATTTCTCAAGTGCAACTGTTAAGGGTGCAGCCACATTGTAAAGATGTGGGTTTTTTTTTAAAGAAATAAAGAATTTCTTTTATTTTTAAAGAAATAAAGCTTATTCCCTTTGAGGGGAGAGAAGGGCCCAGGGTGTATACAGGAAGAGAATTTATTTTTTACTCTATGACTATACAACTGATGCTTCAGTTTTGAGCTTGACTTAACCTTTTCTTTTGAAAAAAAGTAACTGTCCATTGCTAGTTGTTACCTCACATGCTCCGAAATATTTGCCAAAATATACATGAAAAAAGAAAGACATTCATTGCAGCATTCTTTGAAATAGCAAAACACTAAAACCACTGAGGCGTCCATAAACACAGGACAGAGCTGGGCAGAGGCGGACGTCTGCCTCCGTGAGGAGCCAAGGGCGTGTGGTCAGTGCGGGATGGTCCCAGGAAAAAAGGCCAGCGAGGCGCCGACAGTGCTGTACATTATGCTTTCTCACTTAAAACATTTTTACAATAAGTAACAGTTCTCTCTGGGAAAGAATCATAGGAATTCGGTAGGTGCCTTTGGTGAGATGGAGCAGGAGGGACGGATTTTATTTTTCCTTCTGTGTTTCCTGAACTAGGAGAATCTTCCCTCATTGTACCTGTGTGCTGGGAGGCAAACGGACGTGTTCTCCACCTCAGACGTGCCCCCCAATGTCCCTGGCTGGACGCGGTGCAGAGTCAGCGTGGGATTTCCGGTCAAGACGTCAGGTTCCCCCAAGGGTCCGCAAGCCCCCTTCGCAGGACCCCAGCTCTGACCCGGAAGGCTCTGCACCCCGACCTCCCGTGGGTCAGAGAGCAGTTCCTGGAGGGGAGGGCAGACCCTGGGGTCACACAATCTCCGCTTTTCTCCCAAACCGCCCCGGGGAAGCTCTCACGACAGAGCAGAAACGGAAGGAGAGAAAGCCACTCACCTAGGAGACAGCTGGGAAACAAAGACACTTTAATTTTTGAATGTCTAAGTGGAGACATTCAGAGATTTCCTCTGTTCTCCTCTTTGACATCGTCAATATTTAAAATAAAACAGACAAATACGTTTTTTAAAGATAAAAAAGCAAGTGTTTAGAAAAATCCACAATTATCAACTTAATCAAAAAGAGGAAGTTTGAAAATGAAACACGTTCCAGCAACTGGGTGTGAAGGCTTCATGGAAAGGAGGATCGGGGCTGAGCGAGGTTGAGGAACAAGCGTGATCTAGAAAGACGGGCGGAAGGAGGAGCGTTGGGGGGAGCGGGTGGCGACAGGAGGCAGATTCAGGGAACAATGCGTTTCTGAGCCTAATACCACGTAGCGAGGTGCGGTGTCCCCAGCAGGAAGCCGTCGCCAGGAGCTCCACAGAGCTCTCCAGCTTCACCAGCTGGGGGAGTGTGGTGTCTTTTTTCACTTGGCGTAACTCCCCTGAGATCCACCCAGGCTGTTGCAAGAAAGCTTAGTCTGTCCCTTTCCGCTGCTGAGTAGCATCCACAGCATGGACGGCCATTCACCCACAGCTGGGTTTTTCTATTCTTCCATTATTACAAATGAGGCTGCTATGAACATTCATGTACAGATTCGTGCGTGAACATCAGTTTCTGTTTCTCTGGGATAAACGCTCAGGACTGCAGTTACTACATCATAAGGTAGTCGCATGTTTAGTTTTTTATTAATAACTAAACAGTTTCCCAGAGACGCTGAACCATTTACATCCCACTAGGATAGGCCAAAGCCTTTGACTGTGTGGATCACAATAAACTGTGGAAAATTCTGAAAGAGATGGGAATACCAGACCACCTGACCTGCCTCCTGGAAATCTGTATGCAGGTCAGGAAGCAACAGTTAGAACTGAACATGGAACAGACTGGTTCCAAATAGGAAAAGGAGTACGTCAAGGCTGTATATTGTCACCCTGCTTATTTAACTTATATGCAGAGAACCTCAGATACGCAGATGACACCACCCCTATGAGAGAAAGTGAAGAGGAACTAAAAAGCCTCTTGATGAAAGTGAAAGAGGAGAGTGAAAAAGTTGGCTTAAAGCTCAACATTCAGAAAACTAAGATCATGGCATCTGGTCCCGTCACTTTCATGGGAAATAGATGGGGAAACAGTGGAAACAGTGGCTGTCTTTATTTTTCTGGGCTCCAAAATCACTGCAAATGGTGATTGCAGCCATGAAATTAAAAGATGCTTACTCCTTGGAAGGAAAGTTATGACCAACCTAGATAGCATATTAAAAAACAGAGACATCACTTTGTCAGCAAAGGTCCATCTTAGTCAAGGCTGTGGTTTTTCCAGTGGTCATGTATGGATGTAAGAGTTGGACTGTGAAAAAAAGCTGAGTGACGAAGAATTGATGCTTCTGAACTGTGGTGTTGGAGAAGACTCTTGAGAGTCCCTTGGGCTGCAAGGAGACCCAACCAGTCCATCCTAAGGGAAATCGGTTCTGGGTGTTCATTGGAAGGAGTGATGCTGAAGCTGAAACTCCAGTACTTTGGCCACCTCATGTGAAGAGTTGACTCATTGGAAAAGACCCTGATGCTGGGAGGGATTGGGGGCAGGAGAAGGGGATGAGACAGAGGATGAGATGGGTGGATGGCATCACTGACTCAATGGACATGAGTTTGAGTACACTCTGGGAGTTGGTGATGGACAGGGAGGCCTGGCGTGCTGCGATTCCTGGAGTTGCAAAGAGTCGGACACGACTGAGCGACTGGACTGAACTGAACTGAGGACAGGGCCCTGAGCTCCTCCACCCCCCTGCCAGCAGTGGGTGTTGTCAGCCTTTTATTTTACACGTTGTGATAGGTGTGCCATGAAAGCTCACCACATGCTGTCTGATCTGCTTTCCTCAATGGCGAACGACCTCCTACGTTCTTCATGACCTTATTTGCCATCTGATTAGCCTCTTTGGTGAAATGACTGTTCCTGTCTTCTGCCCATTTTCTAGGTGGATCGGTGGGGGTAGTTTCTCTTCTAGGTGGATTCGTGGTGGGGGTGGTTCTTCAAACTGATGCTTATGCACTCCAGATGCAAGTCCTTTTCAGTCACGCGGTTTGCAAATATTTCTCCCAGTCTGTCATTTTTCTTCTCCTAACAGGAAAATTTTAAATTTTGATGAAGTCCAATTTATCCATTTTTTTCTTTATGGGTCATGCTTTTGATGTCAAATTTAAAAACCAGTGTTGGATCCTGAATTTTCTGGTTTTGTCTAAAAATTTTATAGTTGTGCGTTTTACCCTTAAGTCAGTGATTCATTTTGAGTTCGTTTTTCTAATGTATGAGGTTTTGATCAGATTTCTTTTTAAAAACATATAGATGTTCAGTTGCTCGAGAACTGTTTGCTAAAACAGCATTGCTTTCTGCATTAAATTGCTTCTGTACCTTGGTCAAAAATCTGTCGCCACCAAAAATGGCAGAGGAGAGAAATACCAAACACTCTCTCTCCACTAAGGCAATGATTAAACTGGCAAAAACGGGTTGACTTCTGGAAACTCTGGGAATCTAATAAAAAAATGTACAGCACCCAGGGGAAGTGTCTTTCTTAATGAAGAAGGAAGTTGCTGAATTTCAGGAAAAGTATTTTGATATTTTAACTGACCTGCTTCCATCTCCCCCTGCCCCAGCTCAGCGAGCAGCCCCCAGGGAGCGGCATGACCTTCCTGCTGAAGGAGCAGCGCCTGGGTTTCCCTCCCTGGTGGCCCCCGAAGGACCGACTCAGGGCCAGCCTTTGTTCCACTGCCTGCGACCCCTCCCAGGGATGGCCCAGCGCCCAGGAGATATTTGCCCAAAGTATTTAAAGCCACATGTGGTATCTGAAGCCACCTGGAGCAAGGTGTGCCTGAATGCCAGGAAGGAAGAGGTGGAGGGAGGAGATCCTTAGGAGAACAGAGCTTTGAAGAGCGCCTTCACACCCCAGGGAATCTCAAAGTCCACAGACACGTGCAGGGCTGGACACGTGAGGGGACCGTCAGCTTCACCTCTGCCTGAGGCTCAGGCTCCCTGAGAAGAGGAGGCGATTGTGGCCACGCTGTGAACAGCCTCGCTAAGCCCTAAAGGAGTACGCCAACACACAGCCAGTCTGCAAAGACCCGGAGAGGTTTGGTTGGTTGGCTTCTTTGATTTTGGCTCCAGGCATTTAAGAAAATCTCTGCCAAACCACCCATCGACCACGAATGTCATGGAGCATAGACGGCAGAGACCATACATGACAAAGAACACAGTCCTCACAAAAAATATTTAGGAAAAGTCACTAAAAAATATCCAAACAAGAGCAACAAGAAAACCTTGGTTGGGGGACAGGGGTAATTTCCACAGTTGCCATGCTACTATCTATTAAATGGCCAGTTTTCAAATGATTATGGCAAGAAAAAGAAATAAAAGGCATACAGACTGGAAAGGAAGAACTAATACCAATGACATGATTGTCTACAGAGAAAATCTCAAGGAATCACTGTTTCCAGCTTGAGCCAAAGGATTGGGTGTCTCTCTGTCTAGAGAAGCAAGTCATGTGTCCAAATAAATCATATTTACACTTTAGCAAATACCATCACGTGGGTCACTGTGAATCTCTAATATTACATCTTCAAGTTACTTCCACCATATTTACCTAAAATGACAAAATTATAATACATAATGTCTTTACTTGTGCACTTTAAAAATCTAAATATGTTTCTTTATTTTGAAAACCTCACACAATAGAGAGAAAACCTGAACATAATCAAATATCCTATGTCCAAGGGTTAAAAGCACAATTATTTCCTCAGGGCTAATTGGGCCTTCTAATTACTAATTACAACATGTATGATCACATATTAATCTTTTCTTAAACCTCAGGGCTTTCCTGGTTATTCTTGTTGCCACGGCTCCTGCCCTAACATTCTCCGCCGTTTCACGTAGTCAGGCTTTAATCAACTCTAGGTTTTCTCCTTGTCACAGGATGTTGAACAGAAATTGCTTGTGTCTTGAATTTTGAATTTACTGAAAGGCAGAACGGGTCCAGCTGCTGTCACTCCATTATCTGAACCAAACCACACGGAGAGAAAAGAGAAACTCGAAAGGACCCCTGAGCAGTGGGAGTATGTTGGAACCTCAGGAAGACCCCAGGCGGGCAGAGGGTCCTTTGGAAGGACTGCAAGGCTTTCCCCTCCTCTTTCTCCAAAGTGGCAGGTCCCCCATTTCCTGCAAGGCGAGCAAGGAGGGCTCCTGCAGGAGCTGGGGCACCCACAGGAGGGGCGGCTGCCCCCCACTCCCTGCTGGGTGTCAGCCGAACCCAGCCTGGCCGCCGGCACAGCACGGAGGGGAGGTCCACCCAGCACGGCTGTGTTCCCACAGGGCAGGGACGTGCGAGACGAAGGCCAGGGCGTCTGCTCCCGTCCTGGAAATCCTGGCTGTGCGAGGCGGCTGGAGCACCCCGACCCCTCCCCGGCTCCCGCAGCCTTCAAGGCTTCAGCCCAAAGACCGCACGGCAGGCTCCGCCGCGTAGAACCACGTCCCGCCGCTTGCTCTTTGATCCCCCGTCACCCGGAGGAGCAAGAAGAGGGAGAACAGGAGGCCGTGAGAAAGAACGGGTCCTTCCTGCCGGAGGAGCAGCCGCAGAGCAGCCTGGAGAGAAGCGCCGTGCGTGGTGGGCGCACGTGGGCGCGGGGCCCTGGACGTGGGACCGGTGTTTCCACGGGCCTTTCAAGGCCTGAAACTGAGGGGCGGTCGCCAGGACGGGACTCTGCTGTGGAATCAAAAGCAACTCAAGGCACATCCCTGGTGGTCTGTGGCTCAGACTCCGTGCTCCCAAAGCAGAGGGCCCAGGTTCGGTCCCTGGGTGGGGAACTAGACCCCACAGGCTGCGTCTGAGAGCTCACACGCCACAACTAAAGATTCCGAGTCTGCAACTAAGACCGGGTGCAGCCAAATCAATGAATAAATAAATATTTATTTTAAAACAACAACAAAAAGGCAACTCAGAAGCTGTGAGATCAGCCTGGAGCGCGAGGAGAGAGAGTCATGGTTAAAAGAATCTATGGAGGGCTTCCCTCGTCTCAGCGATAAAGAATCCACCTGCCACTGCCGGAACCATGAGTTCGATCCCTGGTCTGGGAAGATCCCACACGCTGCAGGGCGACAAAGCCCACGAGCACGACTATTGAGCCTGCGCTCTAGAGCCTGGGGCCAAAACTACCGAGCCTGCACGCTGCAAATACTGAAGGCCACGAGCCCTGGAGCCTGCGCCCCACAACAGGAAGGCCAGCAAAAGCCTGCACATCTCAGCCAGAGGGCAGCCCCGCTCCCCGCAGCCAGAGGCAAGCCTGCACAGCAACGAAAACCCAGCAGAGCCAAAAATAAACCTTTTTTAAGAAAAGAATCTACAGAGAGAAATAACACTATTTCCTCCGTGCACCCATTTATTTCAGCCCATTTAGAAATCAGCCACATGCTATGAAAAATTAAACACATGCAGAAACATTCAGAGAATGAAATTTAAAAAAACACTCACACGTCCTCCACACAGTTCTGTCACGGTGACATTTTGCCTTATATGATTTACATTAAAAGAAAAAAATACTTAAACATCAGTGATAAAGATTGAACCTTCATTTCCACCTCTAAGTGTCCATAAGTCTCATTTCCTCAGAATGAACCACTCTCCTGAACTTGGCATTTCTCCCTCCAAAAGTGATGTTAAACCAGTTCTGCACACGCATGGGCCAGGCTGTAGGGACTGTTCTATAATTAGCTTTCTTTGTTCACCATTAGGTTATTGAAGCTTACCTACATTATACACACACAAACACATGTGTATGGAGAGACAGAATTTAGGCTCATTTATTTTAATTACTATAAAACTGATCTCTCAGTATACCATAACGTATTCATTTATCTATCAATGGCCACGTAGACTGCTTTGATTTTGTGTGATTATAAGCAATTCTGCAAGACACAATTTTGTGCATGTCTCCTCACATGTGTAAGAGTCTCCCTGAGGGTGTAACCCTACACTTACTGACAAAGTTCTATTGTTTCACTGCATTCATTAATTAAATTTTATTTTTAGGTTCATTTACTTAAGTATCTCTACCCCAGCTCCGTCTGCTGATGATTCAGCCATAGATCTAACAGATGCCGGCTTAGCGTTAACAGGTGCCAAACCCTGCCCTAGGGACCAGAACTATGGATGAAAAAGGCAAAGTTCTCGCCAACATGTGGCAGAAGATTTAGCGGGAAACTAGGTCACAAAAGGCAGTCAGATAAATAAATAATGCAGCTTCCAGTGCTTTAAAACGAAAGGGTAAGAGAGAAGAGAAACGCCGAGGTGTGAGATGAACACCTCTCTGAAGGGATGACATCCCGTGGAGGTTCAAGCGAGCTGAAGAGGCGGGCCTCGTGGATGGGAGAGAGGCTGCCGGCAGAGGCCACGGCGAGAGCAAGGATCCGGGGCCAAGGCGCTCGGCATCGCCAAGAAACAGGCAGAGGAGGGAGCCGACGGACGCGGCGGGGGCTGACGGAGCGGCTGGAAGGCCCGGTGACGGAGCCGCACGGTCCACGAGGGAGTCCCCGCAGAGTGGACAGGGAAGGGCCCCGGGGGCCGCCTGGGGCCACGGCTGCATCCAGGCAGGAGGCGGCGGTGCCTCGGACAAGAGGGGCCGCACGGAGGTTAGATTTGGAGAACACTCTGAAGGCCGCTGTGACGGGTCCGCTCTACAGAGTCACCGGTCTTCAACATCCCCCCGGAATCCCCGGTTTTCTGGAAAGACTGGCTTCCAGAGGAAAATGGACTCTGGGAGGTTTCTGGTCCAGCCCCGGGGCCACACTGCCGGCTCCCCCCGCACTGGCAGGGGTTCGCTGTGATGGAGGCCTCCTGCTGCAGGGGGCATCCCAGCCCCCAGCAGGGACCGTGAGCGACACTCAACCCCGCCTCCGGAAGCTCCTGCTTTGCTCCCAGCTCCGCCCGGCCCCCAGAAAAAGTCCAAGCAGAATGGACCCTCTCGGACCACGGTCAGCCCCCTCCTCGGAGTCCAGTTTGGGCCCCACACCTCCTGGGACTCGCAAGACCCTCCCCATCCTCTCCTCTCAGCCAAGCCTGCCCCGCAGTTGGCAGAAACTTTCTGTCCGATCTTCAGGACCTTCCGCCAACGATCAATATGGAAATCCTCCTGGTTTGAGCCAATGATCAACATGGCCTGGAACCAATAGGTTCATTAGTGGGAGAGGCTGAAAGGGTAATGAGAGTCTCCACCCGACCACTGCCTGGGGTATTTTCATACTGACTGTCTTTAAAACAAGAACAGAGTCTGGGAGGTGAGTAACAGGCACCAACAGCTGGCTCGCCGCTGAGGGAGGTGAGGCTGCCTTCTCAGTGACCCCAGTTCACCTCGGGCCTGGCAGGAGTGGGGACCCCAGCTCCTTTGCATCAGCTTGGTGCTGGCTGTGAGCTGGCGCTTTGAACATACGATAGCCTGAGAGGGGCCGTGTGGGCGGCCAGAAGGCGGTTCCCTTGAAATCGAGCCCCCTTCCCTGTGCTCACACGGCCCTCGCGTGCCCTGCAAGGCCAGCGCTGCCCCCGGGAGGGCAGGATTCGCCCCTCAGGTTTTCCCAGGTGAGTCCCAGATGGGAGTGCTCCTGCTTCTCAATCAGCCAGAACGTTCCAGCCACGGCACTGCACCGCACGTCAGGACTTCCGGGCTTTAGGCTGGATTTTCTCTGCAGGGGCCTTGGGGACATTTTAGCCGCAATGGTTCCATGTGGGGGGCTGGAGGCTTCCTTGGTGACGCAGATGCAAAGAATCTGCCTGTAATTCAGGAGACCCAGGTTCGATCCCTGGGTTAGGAAGATCCCCCGGAAAAGGACATGTCTACTCACTCCAGGATTCTTGCCTGGAGGATCAGTCGCAGGGACAGAGGGGCCGGGCGGGCTACAGTTACGGGACCGCACAGAATTGGACATGACTGACTGACTGACACTCTCCACTGTCCTTCCCGCCCTGGAGGAGGTCGAGCAGCTTCCTGGGCCTCACCCAGCATGTGTTCGTAGTGCCTTTTGCAGCCACGAGGACCAAAATGTCTGCAGGCGTCGCCAACCGGCAGACTGCCTCCAGCTGAGAACCGCCGATCTGGTGAATGACGGCCCCGTGGGGTCTCCGCTTTCCCACTGGGTCCAGGGAGTCTAGAGAGGCCCCCAGACCCACCCCCTCCGTCAGACAGGACTCCATCGCCCCTCAGCAGTCCCCTCCTCTCCAAGCCGTCGGAGCCTCCTGAGCGTCCTCCAAGCATCTCCTCCGTGTGCGGCCCGGGGACCGTGCTCCTATAGCCGGGCGCACACGTCTGAGGCTCCGTCCCATCCAGACCATCCCAGCGGCCTTGCTCTTTCCAAGCCGCAGCTCCCGGACGACAGGGTTATTTTCTGCAGAAAGCCCACAATCTGGCACATGTTTTCAGGCCTCCAAGGAGACACAGGCAGGGCTGGAGCGTGGTATTATTTCCTGTTCTGCTTTTTCAAATGCCTGCTAATTAAAGGATTTCATTTTGCTCTGAAAAGTCCTCATTCTTTTAGGAAAAATGTGCACGCAAAAGGCACTATTGTAGAAACATAATCCTGCTCATTAAAAAAAAAAATTCCCTCCAACAAAAGCTCATTCCCTTTCAAGGACTGTTTTTCTTAACCTTCATGGTGAATAAACATCATTTTTCACCGTAAGGGATCTAAGTTCTATACAAACTGAGAGCGTTGCCAGGAGGTAACTTGCTGGGCAGCTGAGGAGATAACTGGAGCCTCTGGGTGGAGGGCGAGGTGCTCTGCCACTCAGCCCCCTCGAGGGGTTCCCCCCCGACCCCACCCGGCTCCCTGCCCTCCCCATGACGAGCCCCATCACAGCCCCCTGGGGGCCGACCCTCCGTGACCGCCTGGCCCAGGTGGAGGGAAGGGCAGACGAAACAAGGGTCTCCCTCTCTGCTGGGGAGACACCCTTCTGTGCGGCGTGGCTCTGTTAACACACATTCACCAAGCTCGGGAGAGACTGACGGTGTCTGTCTGCACCGGGCCCAGACGTCCCTCGCGCTCTGGACCTCTAGAACCTCTGTCCATCCCCTGCCCACAGGAGCTGCCCCCCGGCAGGCCCCAGGTGGCCCTGCATGGGCACACGCAGCCAGGCCCCGACCAGGATGGCAGGGAGAGTCCACACTGGGCCCCGAGCCCCCTCTGCACGGCCCCTTCCTCGCCCGCCCCTGCTCTGCTGATCCCAAGGGCTCAGTTTCCCCCACTTCCGACCTCGGCCTTCTCAGCCCAGTGGGGCCAGCTTGCCCCCTTGGACTCCAGTTTTCGGTGCCAGATGGGGAGCTTCAACCAGGCCAAGAGCCAGGGCAGCCACGGGGCACAGGCTTGGGGGTCAGAGTCTCCCACTGCCCGTCGTCCACGGCCGAACTCGGCGTCCCATACGTGCTGCCGGTCCCCGGCTGTTTCTTGCTGGGGCGCGTGGAGATTCCTGGCTGTTTCTTGTTGGGGCGCGTGGAGATTCCTGGCTGTTTCTTGTTGGGGCGTGTGGAGTCGGTCCAGGATCAATTTCTCTGCCGCGGCCAGAAGCCGAAGTCCTCCCTGTGTCTTTAATCAGCATTTTTCTCCGGGCTTAGCTGGGCTCGCTGGCGCAGGAGCCTTGTCTGAGCCGTGTAACAACGTCTGACATATTCTCACTGCAGACAGGTTCCGTGGCAGCATCCCCCATGGTGTCCTCAGGCCAACAGCATCATCACAGAGGGCAACTCAGCAGAGGAACATCTCTGGAGGGAACGGAGGGCTGATAAAACACAGCCCACAGGCGGGCCTCACTGGTCCGGCTCCGTCTAAGGGGGGCATTCAAAGCAACTAAAGCAACAGACTCCAACCTGCAGATTTCAGAGACATCACACCCTCGGAGTCTCTCTGAGGCTCCACTAACTAAGCTGTGTTGAGTTCAGGAAACCGCCACGAACTAAACAGCAGACTGTTTTCAGAAGAGTTTAGACGCTGCTGCATTTTATGAAATACACTTCCGCTTTAAAAGTATAAATAAAATGCATGGTAGTTTTCTTTACTTGGTTTTTTTTCATAGTTTTTATTTAGCTTTTCTTCCTTCTCAATCAGCGAGTGTTTAAAGATAACCAACAAAAGCGCTGGGCAGGGGCACTGGAAGTTTTTGAGCAGATAAAGGTCCTCACCATCTGGAACGTCAGGAGGCGCTGGTCGGGGGGCAGGTGACCGCACCTCTGGCCGGCCTACCCCACGGCTGTGTCATCCGCCTTCGGTCCACACTGGCCTCGGGCACACGGAACACAAGGCCACACGCCCCAAGAGAGACAGAGAGACAGAGTGCCGGCTCAGGGCTGCCGGCTGAAACAGGAACCCCCTGCCTTCATCACAGGCAAACTGGGGGCGCGGGCCATCGTCTCCCTGAGGAAGTTAAGGGACATATTTAGAAGATCCAGCCACAGAGCAGCAGTCAATCACAGGTCTGCTCAGAGGCCAGCCCCCGGGAGAGACGGGCCCCACGCTGTCAACGCCGGGGGGAGCCCCTGCCCATTTATACGTGGGCACATCCCACAGTCTGCAGTGGCTGGAGGCGCGTGCAGGGGGAGCAAAGGAGACCGGAAGCGCTTCTGGGGGACCAGGCGGCCTGAGCTCTTGGCCATGGCTGTGCGCACTCTGTGCCCCGGGAAAGCCAGGGTGAGACCCTCAGCCACCCCACTCCCCATCCGAGGGGCCGGGCGCCCCACCCTCAACCACCCCACCCCCCATCCGAGGGGCCAGGCTCCCCACCTTCAGCCACCCCACCCCCCATCCGAGGGGCCAGGCAGGCCCCCCTCAGCCACCACCCCCATCCAGGGGCCGGCAGCGGAGATGCTGAAACAAGGGGCCGGCACGCTGGAGCTGCGGCGGGAGCCTCGGAGCGAGTCTTCCACTGGTTCAAACTGGAACCTGGTTTCAAGGCAGGAAAGAGGGAAAATCCAAAGAGCAGACCACAGAGAGAGGGTGAAAGGGGTGAGGAAGGGGAAGGGAGGGCAGGGAGGAGGGGACGGGGGCAGCGAGGCGCAGGTCCACGGTCGGCGCGGCCCGGCCTGTGCGCCCAGAGGGGGCCCGACCCTGCCCTGGTCGGTGCCTGCCTCCGCCCAGGACACCCAGCGCCCTGCCCCGCCAGCCTGCCGGGCGTCTGGAGGGCGGACTCCGCGGTGCAGGGGACTGCCCACCTCCTCCCCGCCGCTCCCTGCTCCGGGGTCCGCGCCGTCCTGGGGTCAGCCCCCTGCCCCCCACTCCCACACCCACCTCCACCAACGTGGCTTCAGGGCAGCGCTCTCCTATTACTCACATACATTTTATTTACATGGGTTTGTCTTCTCCAGGGAGCCTCACAGGATACATTTTATCTTTTTTCCCTACTCCTGTAAAAGTGGGTTTTCATGCATTATTCACGAGTTATGGATTCCCAGAAACATCCAGCCCGTTCGGTGGGGGGGGGGAATGACAAGCGAGCTTGGCCAGACTTCAGTGGGAGATTCAGGGATGCGCTCCCAGCTCACTTTCTTGATGTAAAATCAGCGGCTCTTCTCATTTCAATATGGGACGACCGTCTCTGAGAATGAAAGCTGTCACTGTCTTCGCGAGAGCCGTCGGGAGCTCCCGGGGGTCCTGGGCCCCGGCGGGCCCGCCCCACCTGACGTCTGCAGGACTGTGTTTCTCAAGAAGGGAGCGGAGGGAGAGGGCGCGGGGGGCTCGGCTGGACCCGCTGACGGTGGCCCCCGCCCACACGGCTCTCCCGGGCGCTGACAGCAAGGCTCCCACCAGCAGAGGTCCTGGACACCCGCTCTGAGGGAACCAGCTGGCCTGAGGGGACCGGCCTGCGGAGTCTGTCAGCCGGGGCTCCGCGACCCAAGTCACCGCCTGCCGCTGACCCGGCACCTGGAGCGAAGCCCCGCACCCGGCAGGAGCCGCCAGGCACACACAGCCCCTGCCGGCGCTCAGCAAGCCTCCCGTAACCACGAGGAGGGCTGCTGTCGCCGACATGGGAGGGGAATGTCTAACACAAAAGAACAAGAATGAAAGAAGGCAAAGCCTGAACACACACACAGAAGGACTCAGGAAGAAAAAAGCGTGAATCCTAAATTATCATCACAAGGATATACACATCCATGTGAGATGATATACACATCTATGTGAGATGATATATATGTACACAGTACATTATGTAGTGTGACATGTGTATACATGTGAGATAACATGTGTATTATCTGTGTGGTATGATATATACACAGAATCCACGTGAGATGATATCTATGTAAGGTGATATATGTATGTATTATCTATGTGATGTGATATATATATAGAATCCACGTGAGATGATACATATGTGTAGTGTCTGTGAGATGATATCTATGTAAGGTAATGACACAGATAGTGGATGTCTGCTAAACTTTGTGACAATCATTACATTATTTAAATCAAATCATTATATAGTTCAACCTAAATATATACAGGGCTATATGCCAACTATATCTCAAAAAATGGGGGTGGGGAATGGCAAAAGATTAGAAATAGGAATATAAAAATTTTAAAAGAAATTATCATTAATTTGCTCACAAAGAAAAAAACAGAAAATGAATTTGCAAAATGAGACCACTCTATGGAAGGATGGTTGGATAGCATCCCCAATTCAATGGGTTTGAGTTTGGGAAAACTCTAGGAGATGGTGAGGGGCAGGGAGGCCTGGTATTCTTCAGTCCATGGGGTCAAAGAGAGTCAGACACGATTCAGCGACTGAACAACAACAAATGCTACCAAAAAAAATCAGAGAGAAGGAAAACAACTCTTGGAAATTAAAAAGAAGAGTAGCAAACATTGAAAATACAATAAAAAGTTTGGAATACAAAGCAGAACAACACAAAAAAGGTGGAAAATCAGAATTAAAATGCAAGAAAAGTACAGCAACAGTTCAGGAGATTCATTATCAGGAGAAAAAAAAGTAGCAGCCCAGGAAAAAGAGAGAAAAGCAGAGAAGGAAATTATCAAAGTATCAATGCAAGAAAGTCTCCCAGCACTGAGGGACGTGTGCTCCGGGGGAGCTGCACTAATCCAGCCCAGCCCAGCGGGCAGGACTGCCAAGTGCGCGCAGAGCCCACGCGGGGCTCCAACATCAGGCCAGAGAGGACCCCACGCGGCAGGTGGCGAGGAGACCGGCTCAGCCGCCCCCCGGCTCCAGCGCTCAGCACCCGTGCCCGCGGGACGGGCGGCCCCGCGAGCCCCCGCTGGACCAGGTCACTGCAAGCCGTTGCTCGTTACCTGCTTCCCTCTCGGCACGGTGAAAGGGAAAGGACCACCCTCGCTTGTGAGACGATAGAAGCTGAGCCTCGGGCACAGCTCTGGGCACAGAGCAGGCGCTAGAGAAATACTGAGTGAAGGAGGCGAGGAGCCCGGGGACATCAAGCGCCAGACTGAGGACAGAGGCAGCCGCCCCCAGCAACGCCCTGACGGCCGATGACTCGTGACCGGCTCCGTAAATTCCCTCCTGCGCCCAGGTGCTGGGGTCACACACACGCGTGTGTTTCAACACCTCCTCACACGGCTACGCGCATCCCCCGCTGCCGGATCCCCCGGCGGCGACCTCGCCAGCGCTGAGCATCGTGAGTCAATCAGGGCACCCGAGACAGACGCCACAGAGCCCAGATACTCCTGGGGTCGCGGGGCTCCCCAGGGGCCACACGGGCTGAGGGCCACGCCCGCGGTGCACCTGTGGTCCTCACCTTCAAGGGCTGCCCCCAGGCAGAAAGCTGCTCACCCGGCTCTGGGCTGTGATGAGCTCACAGCTGGAGCAGTTCGCCTCCATCAACCTTGACTGATAAGCCTTGAAGAGCGTCTCTTTCTACCTCATTATGGTGCACCCACCACTGCCGAGCTGCCGGCATAAATATAAGCTATTCCTCCTTCACTTATAATAACCTCATCCTAGTTTCTTCTTCCTGAAGCAGTTACAGTGTAATGATGTCATGTATTTAAGCTTGATAAACATAATTACTATCAACATTTAATTGATTCTTGATTACAATCAATTATATTTCTGAAACAATCAAGCATCCTACAATTAAAAATAATTGATTCATTAGCACACCCCCTTACTTGACAATTACACAAATGCATTATTTATGTAATTAGACACATTTACAGTTCATTATTCCACATTTTATGCTATTGTTACAAAGCTACTAAACTCTCTGGCTTACTTTTTAATCTTCCTTTGGCTAATACTGAGATACAACACAAAGTTTATTCAAATGGATCCAGTGAAAAATTGGAAGCTACCCACAGCAGCACAATTAAATTATAAATCCAAAGTCTGACGAGCACATCAATTCGAAAACAATAATTAACTAATTTACCCCCCATATTTTCCAAGGAAGATGGAGGGCCCATGGTAGCTGGGACCCACTTTCTTCCAGGTAAGCAGAGGACAAAATCTTTCAAATGTGAAATGGGGGAAGGGGTATGAGAGAAACAAGAAAGCCGGCCAACCCAGCTGGGTCCAGGACAGGAGCTGACCCTTCCCTCCGTGCAGAGCCCCCTGACCTCCCGCCCCCAAAGGACATGACGCACTCCGCAGGGCTGCCATCACAGCCAGCATCACAGTCCAAGCCGCTCCCTGCTCCCCAAACACCTCTTTCTCCATCTTCCCCAATAACCCTTGTCCCACTGAACTCTTCTTTCAAAACGGTCCAACTGGCACGTGCATTTTCCTTGTCCACTCCCAAAATTCTATTGCATGAAAGCAAGAACTCACTGAAGCACCTGAATCCACACTAGAGCTAAAACGCAGGAAGGGAGGGCCGTATCTGGACCAGGTATCTGGGCAGCTTTCTGGAGACAGAAGGAGACGGGGTCACGGAGGTGAACGACCTGGAGCAGGTGACACGACGGCTTCACACACACGTCACCAAACAGCTCTGCATCATGGTTATAAATCAGATGCACCTGTTGTGTGTTTTCCTTGAAAGTGAAAACTTTTGATGTAAAAAGCTGACAACCTGGTGACAACGTAAAGGAGAAACACACTAGAGCTAGAAGGAGAGGTCAAAAAATAAATGCACCAGTTCCCTCGATTTATACAAGATCTATAATACTGGAGTGGTGGCCATTTCCTTCTCCAGGGGATCTTCCTGACCCAGGAATCGAACCCAGGCCTCGTGCACTGCAGGTGAATTCTTTACCATCTGAGCCACCAGGGAAGCCCAATTTGGAGAGCCAAGATCGATAAACAAGTTTCATTCTTAATGCTGATATTTAGACAATATATGCTTTTCTCTTTTCTAGGAAAATGAGTCACCATAATTGAATCAATAAGCAATAGCAAAATGCTGTGTGTGAAATTGAAAGTGTTGTTCAAGAATTATCTCTCACGAGGCACCAGCCCCAGACATTTCACGGGCAAGGTTTCCCAAGGGCTGTGGAGCGGATCGTTTCCATGCTGGATAAACGCTTCCAGAGAACACGGAAAGATGGTGAACTTTCCAGCGGTTCATTTCCCAAAGCCAGCATATCCTAGAGACACGAGCGAGGACAGGCTGGAAAGGAGACTGAAGGCAGGTGTCCTTTAGGAGGACAGATGCAAAAACTACACAGGAAACGGCGGTGTTAATAATAGCGGTTAATAGCGGTATGTTAACCAGACTGCACCTGCTATGAACATGAAACAGTAAGGATGGATCCGGAGCGGGGGCCTTTCATACAACTGACGACTCATCCCAAAATCAAAGGAAAGGAGAGAGGCACCACTGCGTCAATAGACGGGGGAATACATCCGTTAAAGCGTTTTGATACGGGCTCCTCTGGAGGAGGGCATGGCTACCCACTCCAGTGTCCCTGCCTGGAGAATCCCATGGACAGAGGAACCTGGCGGCTACAGTCCATGGGGTCGCAAAGAGTCGGACACGACTGAGCTACTCACACTTTCACTTTCCCTGGTGGTCCGGTGGTTAAAGAGTCCCCCGTGTGATGCAGGGAACAGCGGTTTGATCTTCGGTCCAGGAAGATCTCACAGGCCTTGGAGCAGCTAAGCTGGTGTGTCACAGCTACTGAGGAAGCCCTCTGGAGCCCGCAGACCGCTGCTTACTGAGCCATGTGCAGTAACAACCGAAGCCCGTACGCCTCGAGCCCGTGGTCCACAGCAAGAAAAGCCACCGCAGAGAGAAGCCGTGCATCACACTCGGAGAGTAACCCCACTCTGTACAGCTGGAGAAAGCCTGGAGAGGCACGCGCGACCCGGCGCAGCTAAAGACAGGTAAGTCTACCTTTAAAAAAAATGCCCAAATAGGCTAAGGAAGAGTAAGGCTTTCCTGACAAGATTAAGAATACATCCTCGAACCACAAAGCCAACAGCCAACACTCAACATCAACCCACAAGGAAGACCTTGCTGCCGACTGTGGCCAGCGTCCTGCGGCCTCACAACAGAAAGAGGAATGGGAAAACAGACTGTAAAAGAATGAAAAGCTACAGAGAGATAATTCTGCCTTTTTTTAATTGGTAAGGGAGAGGAAAAACTGTCATCACTCAAACATGCTGTGATTGTCTACCCGAAAAAAATCCAAAGATGCACTAACTGTTTAAATTCCACGAATACAAACATAAAAAAGCAATAGTTTTCCTACCGGCCAGCCTGAATAGTTTGGGCAAATGGCAAAAGAATCCTATTTGCAGTAGTGAAGTTGACTATCTGGAAACTAACCTCACAAAATGTACATCGGGCTTAGAGGATTAAAGCCACGTGTGTGGAGCAGAGTAACACAGAGAAAGGTTTGGAAAAGTGGATAAATACAGTGTATTCCACATCAGAGGAGGCCTCGTGGCTCAGAAGACAGAGAATCTGCCCGCAATGGGGAGACCGGGTTTCATCCCCAGTTGGGAAGATCTCCTGGAGGAGGTCATGGCAACCCACTCCAATATTCGTGCCTGGAGAAGTCCATGGGCAGAGGAGCCTGGAGGGCTACAGTCCATGAGGTCAGAGAGTCAGAGACAGTTGAGCAACTGGTAACACACTTTCCACATCAGGAGACCGGTATCCATATGCACACGCCTACCAAACTAACTCGTGACCTTGGTGCAACTCAGTGAAAACTGCGATGGAACTGTTTGTGTGGAGTCAGCCGCCCATGCAGGCTCCAAGAATAAGGCAAGTGAGGAGAAGCAAGGGAATGGGGGACAATGACTTGCAGGCACCAGGACCCCGCTCCTTGGGGCCCCAGGGCTCAGAGCGGCTGTCAGTGGTCAGCACGCTGGGGGCCGGCATCAGGAGTGACGCTCCGGGCACCACGGAGGTCAGTCGGGAGCCCGGACGGCCGCCTGGACAGCCGGGCAGGACCTGCCTCCACCTCTGTCGAGGTGGCCCTGAGCCACCTGTGTGACCCCTTCCCTCATCCCTGAAGCCAGGGGCGCAGCGTCCACAGTGAGAGCCTCCCCAGGGCATCTGGCGCAGAGAGAGGTCTACAGTGCATGCGTGATGTGAAACAGACAAGTGACAGAGGAAGTGAGTTAAGTGCGCGGACAGTGAAGGACCCACACGTGCTCACACACACCCCCACCGCAGGGGCAGACGGGGCCCAGGCTGACGCCCCCAGGCGGGGGACGGAGACAGGCAGGGAGGGGGTGAGATGCAAGACGGGAGACTGGGAGCGGCGGCAGCTTTCCGAATCAGCAGCCCTCGAAAGGCTGAGAGAGGTCAGTTTCCACCCGGGGTCAACGCAACGGGATCCAGGGCCTCCACAAACCCAAAGCGAAGATCAACTTGTCAGTGCAGAAACAATCTCCATCCTAAGGTTAGGAACTCCTCTGCCCTCCACTTTTAGCCTACGGGAAGCATCAGAAAACAATAATGGAAAAACTAAACCATATGCAATAAATGTCATCCTCTTTCCACATTAAAAAAATATATTTTCTAAGGCAGTGCATCTCCTCTTTAGCACCACAAGGTCTACCTGAACCCCGGAGCATGCGTGCTGTGTTCAGGGGAGCTCCGGCCCTCACCCTGCCCCAGGCTGTGATGGACGTGGACCGGCAAGGACTCACCGCCCCCAGCATCCCCCCACCCACCCCCCGCACTGGGAGCTCACGGCTCCCATTTGCAGGAAATACGAGGCACTAAAGTCTGACACCGCAGGAAGAGTGGTAGAGAAAGAAATGGCACAGCATGAATCCAGCCTCCAGAGGAGCCCCCGGCCTGACAGCTGATTTGGAGGCTCTCAGATTCATCCCTGGTGGGTGCCGACCCCAAAGTCAAGCCGACTCCAGGCCCTTGGAGACGCCGTGCCCTTGGCAAGGACGTGACGGATTTTAAAAATCAACAAACGGCCGTGACTAACATGACAGCCATCCCCAGGAACACGAGAAGGGGGGGTCATCTGTTACAGGTGCAGCCCCCCAACACCTCCCTCCTGCGTGTCTCCCCAGCCACCCCCACCCCGGGGAAGCAGCTTTTCTGGCCCCCAGAGCAACCCGCTCTGGGACGGAAGATGCACATTAGCAAATCACACCAACCCCCAAAGGAGCTGCGCACCCACCTTTCAGATAAGGAAGCAAAGTTCTACCAGCACGTGGCTCGCAGGAGGGGCCCCAGTCTGCCCGCTCCAGGGCCCAGGGGTGGGGTCTCCAGGGAGGGGCTCAGAGCCCGGGTCCCAGGTGATGGCAGGAAAGGCTGCCTCTCCCATCCGCTCCCCACCCACGCCCCTGCTCTGACCCGCGATCCCCACCATCCACGCCCTCTTTGTCAGGACCCTCTTATCGTCTGGTGGGAGTTCCGTGACCATCAGGCTGTGAGGATGGGCGGTGGGTTTGGTCCTCCGTGCCACGCCGTCCACCAGGACCGCGGGCTGGGCCGGGCCAAGGAGTGACCCCAGGGTGGAGGAGGCCCCAGGCGGGCATGCAGGAAGGAGGGAGGGGACAGGTGTGGTCCCTCTGCCAAAGGATTTGCACAAGAGGGCCGAGGTTCCCTTCTGCCCCTTCCGCCCGCTGTCTGAAGATCCTGGCCCAGCCAGAGTCTGTGAATTTATTGAAACCCGTCATCTGTAAAATGGGCCAGTACCCACCCGCATCGCTAGGCTGACTCCTCTCAATAAGGAGGTTGTGCAGGTCAAGAGGTTGTGTGGGTCAGGGAGGGAGGTCACGCGGGTCGGACAGTGGGTCAGGGAGGTCGGAGGAGGGGTTGAGTGGGTCAGGGAGGAGGTCGTGTGAGTCACACACAGCGACGGTGAGCATCGCAACCTCAGTCCCAGGAGCAGCGGGGTTTGAGCCGACAGGAAATGAAAGGCTGCTTCCAGAGACATGAAATGCGGGCCTCCTGCTGGCGATGGGGTGAGCGAGATTAGAATATTATTCTCCGTAGAGATATGACTCTTTTAATTTCGCTGAAGTACCCAGCTTTAGACAGGAAATCAATTGTCTATTGTCATCAGTCAAGGAGAGGAAATAAGGGCCCGTCCACGGGCCGCGGTCTTGGACATGATTGATTGGAAACAGAGGTTGGCTCCTTGATGAAAGGTGAGCTGGGCCGCTGTCGGCGGAGACGCTGGGCGACTCGGGGACAGCTGAGGGCACGTGGCCTCTGCCCAGCCAGTCAGCCACTCCAGGAACCGAACACGGGGCGGGCAGAGCTCCCGTCCCCGCCTGACCTGGGCCGACAGCCTCGGGTCGTGAAGTCAGAAAGCCGCGTCCGGGCGCCTTCCCACGGGATCAGGGAGACGTTCGCCCAGGGCGCAGCGGCAGGCGGTGCCCTCGCTGGAGTGTCTGACGGACGCAGGCGCACACAGAGCCAGGCCCGGCGTCCTCCGGGAGCCCACGGCGCCCGCTTCTCCCGGGCTCCCACGGGGACAGAGTACACATGTGAACACGCGTGGCTCAGAACAACTGTATTGGACTGTGTCCTCGCTTTCACGGTTTCCTCTTCAGGACAGCAAACGGCCTCCTCCGCAGGATTGGTCTTTGGTTTGCTGGCGCTGCTGGCCGGACAGGAAGCGGGTCCCGGGGAGGAGCAGCCACCTGGCTCCTCTCCTAAGTTCAGACTGTCTGCTCTTGTAAATAAATGAACCCCTGGAGACCATCCCACCACCACACAGCGCCCCGTCCCTGAGATTACTCCCCGCCAACCTCGCAGAGCCTGAGGAACCTAGACGTAGCTGCAGTCAGGGGGATGCGCGGGGCGCCCGCGGGGGGTGCTGGCCGCAAGCCTGGAGCTGAGGTCACCAGGCCCCCCTGCCCCGACGGTCATCTCCACCCGCATGGCCAGCAGCCGCCAAGGAGGCTGGCTGGTCGGAGGCAGCGCCGGGCAGAGGAGACCGAGGCGACATGTCGGAGCGCAGCGGGCATCTGTCCACCCAGGCCGCAGGCTGACCGAGTCTTCCAGAACCTGGACCTTCCTCCCTCCCCCCAAAAATGCAGCTCACAGCAGCCTCCGGACATGGTGGCTGCATTGCTGAGCCAAAAATGAGGGCCCTGGTCTGAGGGGCTACCCTCCAGCAGGTGGTCAGGGGTTTAAATGCAGACGTGACTGTAGGAGACGGAGCTGGCCATGCGGAGAACAGGGGAGCCACCCCCTCGAGGACACAGGGGCAGAAGGCCCCAGGGCAGGCGAGCGTCGGGGAGCCCAGGGGCTGGACCAGGCCAAGGGGGTCCGCGGCGGGTGGGGGCCAGGGGCAGGGCCTGGGCGCAGGGCGGCCTCAGGCCAGGCGGAAAGAGCAGCCAGCACATTAAAGGCTTTAAGCACAAGAATGACATGATCTGATTTATATTTTCTAAAGATCACTCTGTTAGTTGACATTTGAAATGATATTTGAGATGTGTCTGGAGAGTGCAGGTAGGACCAAGACAGATGAAGAGGGATGTGCCCTGGGTACATCGGAGCAGCGACACGGCCGGGGGCCGGGGACCCACACCAGAGACAGACGGGGGCCCTGGGGTGGGGGGAGCTGGGAGGATGGGGGGCCTGGGGTGGGGGGGGAGCTGGGAGGACGGGGGGCCTGGGGTGGGGGGAGATGGGAGGACAGGGGCTCTGGGGTGGGGGTGGGGGGAGCTGGGAGGATGGGGTGGGCGGTGGGGCGGAAGCTAGAAGGACGGGGTGGGGCCCTGGGGTGAGGCTGGGCCCATGGGGGCTCAGACCCCGGGATGCGGGCCGGTGGGTCCCACATGACCCTTTAAGGAGAGATCAATGGCAGTGATACTCTGAGCCAGCAGCTTCCTTACATCATTAGACACCATTAAAGAATCAATAGCTGGACTAGAGGGGACGCTTTGCACAAGGGTCAGTTCCAGCTGCAGGGACTGTGGCCTCAGAGCACGCACTCACAGGCGGGTCTCCTCACAGACATGCCGCCGGACTGGAGAAGGTGATGAAAAACTCATTAACTCAGAAACCTTGAGGGCAAGCCCTCCTTGCCTCTCTGCCCTGCCTTTTTACATTTTTCTGGTTTCTACAATGTAGGACATTCCACCTCAGAAAATCAGCACATCCCCAGGGACAGAGCAGGCCCACAGCCCTGGGCAGCATTGGGCCCTGAGAAGGGGTGCCCGAGGCCACGTCTGCCTTTCAGGGTCGCCAGACGCTCCACCGGCAGGGTCCAGACATGGGCCAGGCTGGAGCCGAGGAGCCCTGGGATTCGTTAAAATGGTAAAATGGAAAATGGAAAAAACACAGACCTGCCTCTTTGAGTCCTGTCCTGTCCAAGCACAGAACAGGCTTCATGCACACACATGCATACCCCCCCCACACACATGTATACACATGCACACATGTGTACACATACATGTGGATGGATTGCACACATGCATGTGTGCGTATACACAGGCACACACATACATGTTTGTGTACACACGTGTGCGTGCACCCATGCCTAAACATGGGTGTGCATGCACACGTGCTTGCACACATATACATACATGTGGACACGTATAAACACGTGCACACCTAACTGATGGCTGGAATGACTCATTTCCAGAGAGGTGTCGGCTACCGGGCCCCACAATACCCACCTCATTTGGAGAAAAAAACAAAACCCACGATCCCCAGCTGTGACGCGAGGCCTTTCGGCAGCTGGCGGGCGTCTGGCGGGCCTCGGCCAGCGGTCTGTGCGAGACGTCGGGGCTGGAGGCCGGCCCTGCCTCGCTGAGCATCGCTGGCGGGCAACTGGCTTTCTCACAACCTGAGGCTGGGAGACCCTCATGGTCAGACTCGCTTCTCAGCAGACACTGGCTCTTAACTCCCTTTCCTTCCACACGCAGGGGCTCCACAGTTCAGAAACCACGTTAACGGGGGCCCGTGGGCGCCTCAGAGCACCTTCCTGCCCCAGCAGCAGCGTCTGCTTGCCCGCCCTGAGATGCTGGCCCCTCAGCCTGGGCTCCGGGATCAGGGAGACCCATGATCTGAGCTTCGGCCCCGCCAACCCACCTTCCACGTGGCACAGCCGACACAAGCGGGACACCGCCTGCTCCCTCCCCACTGCCGCCCCAGACCTAGGAGCACCCACACTCTCGAGCGTTCACCGTCTTCTCTGGAGCTGGGAGCTCAGACCATGGACACCTGGAGGGTCCAGGACACCCGCGTCCACCCTTTGCTCCCAACCCTGGAGAGGAAACCAGGTCAGGACCCTTGGGCGTGGCTAAAGGGAGGCAACGCTGCGGAAAACAGTGGGTGTTCTTCAAAAACGCGAAAACAGAACTGCCAAGCGAGCCAGCACTTCGCTCCTGAGCGCACCCCAAAGAGCTCAGGGCGCCGCTCACATCTGTACATGAGCTCATAGCAGCATTCCTGCAACAGCCCAAGGTGGAGGCAAGCCCGTGTCTACAGACAAATAAACGAACGAACACAATGCTGTCCATCCACGCAGTGGAATACTACTCACACTTAAAAAGGAAGGAAATTCTGACACATGCTACAACATGGATAAGCCTTAAAGACATAATACTCAGAGGAACAAGCCAGTCACAAATAGACAGGCATACATGGCTTCACTTACATGAGGTCCCTAGTAAAGAGCAGGTGGTGCTAGTGGTGAAGATCCCGCCTGCCAGTTCAGGGGACAGAAGAGAGGCTGGTTCAATCCCTGAGTTGGGAAGATCCCCTGGAGGAGGGCATGGCAACCCACTCCAGCATTCCTGCCTGGAGAATCCCATGGACAGAGGAGCCTGGCAGGCTACAGTCCATGGGGTCGCTAAGACTCGGACACGACTGAAGACTCTCAAGAGTCTTCTCCAACAGCAAAGTTCAAAAGGATCAATTCTTCGACGTTCAGCCTTCTTTATGGTCCAACTCTCACATCCATACATGACTACTGGAAAAACCATAGCTTTGGCTAGATGGACCTTTGTCAGCAAAGTGATGTCTCTGCTTTTTAATATGCTGTCTAGGGTTGCCATAGCTTTTCTTCCAAGGAGCAAATGTCTTTTAATTTCATAGCTGCAGTCACCATCCACTGTGATTTTGGAGCCCAAGAAAATAAAATCTGTTACTGTTTCCACTTTTCCCCGTCTATTTGCCATGAAGTGATGGGGCAGGTTGCCACGGTTTTCATGTTTTGAATGCTGAGTTTTAAGCCAGGGCTGATGTTGCCGAGGAGTGAGCATAAACAACCTGATCTTACTTCTCAGGAAGCCAGCAGAGTCCTGAAATCACACTGGGGTGGCTGCAAACATACTAACCCTCACTGAGTTGTACGCTAGGAGCAGGTGAGCTTCCCAGTGACAGCAAACCAGGCCCTCCCTCCACCCATCACGCCCCTTCTGTCGGGTGAAGATCAGCGCTACAGCAGGAAAGAAAGGAAAGCTTAGTTGTGAAGCCCACTCCCTTCAGAGGAGCGCGAGGGGATCGTCAGAGGATGCTGAGCCCGGCGGGACCCTCAGGCTCCTACGGCTCTTCCTCACTGCCAATTTTCCTTCTTCCTTTTCGGCTGTCACATGAAATGCATCTTTCATGAGAGAAGAGACAGGAGTCACAGCCGAAATCACAGCATTGGTTGAAAGAAGGGAGGTGGCAGATCCGCCCATGGAGACTCCAGGGGGCGTGGGACCAGCAGATGGCTTCACCCCTCTTCATCTCCACGTGACTTTCCCGGGTGGGGTCAGCACTGCGGGTGTAGACATGACTTTTCTGGGAGAGGTCAGCACTGCAGGGTGTAGACGTGACTTTTCTGGGTGAGGTCAGCACTGCAGGGTGTAGACGCACTGCCCCTCTGGGATCTGAGATGCTATGAGCTGCGTCACGGCGGCAGAAGCAGGCTGATCATTACAGCAAGAGCAGCAAGGAAGATGGCGCCTTCCTGAGCATTTATCACATGTCAGGGACGGTGTTGAGGGCTTACTGGTGACTTAATTTCATTTAAATCTCAGAACAGCCTGTGCTGTAGTCATCATAACCCCATCTTACAGACGGGGAAACAAGGTAACTAATTGTGCACTCAAAGTGGTTAGTCTGCATACGGACTCAGTCGTTCACGTCGTGCCGACTCTTTGCGACCCCATGGAATGTAGCCCACCAGGCTCCTCCGTCCATGGGATTCTCCAGGCAAGAACACTGGAGCGGGTTGCCACGCCCTTCTCCAGGGGATCTTCCCGACCCAGGGACTGAACCCACGTCTATTATGTCCCTTGCAGTGGCAGGCGGATTCTTTACCACTGACCACCTGGGAAGCCCTGATTAGGCTGCATTCAAGTTCAGATCCGACGCTCAGAGCCTGGCTTCCTGGGAGACAGCAGGCCCCAGTGCTCGGCTCAGAGCTGCTGAGAGGCTGTCAAGGGACTTCAGCCTCACAAGGGGGAGGAGAGAGCTGAATTCCTAGGAGAGAGGGCGTGGAAGGCGCAGGGACCAGCACGAAACACCGCCTGGGGAGCCGGCAGGCAGACGGTAGGTCACTCTTCAGATGGGAATGAACCAGCTTCTCAAAGAGAAATGAGACTGAAACTGCAGGAAGCCCTAAGCGAGAATTTGTTAACCAATTTGCTATTGGTGCAAAAACTCCGAGCTTCTGTTCAGTCTGACCTTCAAAACTGTCTTCCCCAATAAGGAGCACTAAGAACGCCCGAGCCCCCGTCCCTCAACCCGCCCCGGGTCTGCAGGGAGGACAAAGCGGCCTGCATCCCAGGAGCTCAAGGTCCTCCTGCAGCCTCTCAGCGCCTCCAGCACCAGCTGATGGCCTCCAGACCCACTCACTGGCAGACCCACCCTCAGCCTCTCGAGGACGTGGCCTCCTTATTCAAGCTCTGCAGGGTGTCAGCCGGAGTGAAACCCCATGGACTGCCGACAGCGTCCTGTCTCCGCCCTGGGACACAGCCTTCCTGCTGAGAAAATGCCCAGGGGGCGAGGCCTCCTCGCTGCTGAGCTGGGCGGGGCACTCACTGCCTGCTCCACGCCTGGTCCCTGGCTCGGTCAGTGATGGCCTGTTTCCCCCTCTGACCCCTGGACGCCTTCCCTTACCTTCCGGTCTGGGGCAGAGGTGGCCGGGTGAGAGACCCCCGAGAGCCCCTCCAGGGCCCACGTGCTAAGCTTGCCTCTCCCCTCCGAGTCTGATTCTATCTTCCACGAACGGTCGCCAGTCGGAAGCCCACCTCCTCTCCTGCCCCGGATGCCTGGAGTTCAGACACGGCCCCTGGGTGTGTGTCCAGCTCCTTCCTCCTCCCTCCTCCAGGACAGGTCACGCTGGACCCACGGCCTCAGCCGTCACCCTACCCCCGTCTGCCTGTCGTCCTCCGTGAGTTAACGCACATGGCTTAGCTCTTAAAAACCACTGCACAACCTAGTGCTTCCCTACACAACCAACTATCACTCGCAACACGCGGGTCAGCGATTTCAGCCGGGCTCCCTGGACAGGTGTCTGCTGCCGGCTTAGCGGGCTGGAGGCTTCCTCCCGGCTTCCTCGCACCCGCGGGGTCTTGCCAGGGTTGTCCCGGGAGCACATCTGTTCTCTGGCGGAGTGTCTCTCTCTGTCCACGTGGTGTCCTTCTCCAGGGGGACAGGGTGGGGCCAGGGTTCCAGAGGAAACGTGGGATTGCTAGGCAACCCCCCGTGACAAGGCCAGGCTGGCAAGAGGTCGCGCCAGCACACCCAGCCGTCCGAGCACCCGAGGCTGGCCGTGGGCAGAAGACGTGGCCCCACCCAGGAGGGGAGGCTGGCCCGGCGGTTGGGAAAGGGCCCCAGGCCACACAAGCTGGCCAGCCTCTGCGTGGCCTTTGAGTGTCCCCACGGTCCTCACTTCCTTGGACACTTGCCTGGAGCCAGGACGGGCCCCCTATCGACGCCTGAGCCTGGTGGGGTGGGCGCCCCCAGGACTGGATCTGGGGTGGGGCACGCTGCGCTCCCAGCTCTGCACGCACCGCTCGCGTGACCTGGAGCAGGTCAGTCACGCCCTCAGTGACCCGCCAGTAGACGGTCAGTGCGAACACCGCTCCAGGGCCATCGGGAAAGCCGCGGATGGCAGGTCCTCGGGCAAGAGCCAGTGATGGCTGCGCTGTCCCAGCGCAGATGTGACGGTGTCCCTCCGGTTTCACTGCCTGGCCCCAGGGGACCGGGACTCAGCAGTCCTATCCCAGTCGCGTGGCAGGACGGGGTTGGGGGCGGGAGCTCTCCCGGGATGGCGGCCTGGACCAAGTCAGGCCCGCGTGTGACCCGGCGAGGCCAGGGTCCAACCTCCCTGCCCGTCCAGGGGGGTGGGAGCAGCATCGGCCCCTCAGGGCCGGCCTGCAGACAGGACAGGCGCACGGGGCTGAGCTCAGGGGGCCCCGACGGACACACGGACGCCTCTGTCCCCAACGCGGGCAGCAGCAAGGGCGAAAGTGCTTCTCCTGCCTTCCTGCTCTGACATCCCCTCCCTCACCCCCCAGACCCGAGCCTCATCACTTACTGACCGCACGTTGCTTTACGCTGTTTTCCATCAGCCAGGTGAGCCCTCGGTGAGATGAACCAGCATAAATAAGTGAAGACACTCGATAAACCTCGGCGTGCAGGACCTCGCATCAATCACGGCCCCGTGCCCCCCTCCCACCGACCCCTGGCCCCCGACCCCTGCCCTCAGAGAAGACAGTCGTGGTCAGCACTGTCCCACCGCTCACGGACCCGGCTGCCCGACCTCGCAGTTCCAGCTGGGAAACGTCAGCGCCCCGGTGATTTACTCCCCACGGCGACTGGAGGGCTGCAGACGGTGGGCGAGGACAGGCATCCTCCTCCCAGCAGTGAGGAAGGCTCGGGGAGGCAGCCCACCCCGTCCCGGTGAGCTGCCCCAGCCATCTGTCCCCACCAGACACGCTGCAATAAGCCCGGGAGCCTGGGCCCTGGAAGCGCCCGTCACCAGGCTGGGGGCGGTGCCCGGCCTCATCCAGGGGAAGGGCTCCCTGTCTCGCTCCACACAGGCCCCGAGAGCCTGGTTGCAGGTCTGTGCACCCCGGCACTCGGTGGGAGGCCCGGCCCTCAGGGGGACAGACGGTGGACAGGTAGTTGGTGGGCACTTTAAGGCAGCTGGAAAAACAGGCCCATTTCTGTTTTCCCAGAGAAGTCATCGCAAACCACAGGCCGATCCTCCACATGTTCCTCCCCCAGCACTGGCCCTGCAGGTCTCACCAAGGCAGAGCCTCGTCCCGAGAGGAGTCGGGGCTTCGGGGATCTACCGCAGGCCAAGACCAGGGCGGCAGGGACACTGCTGCCCAGATCCTGCCTCGACCCCTGTATGTGATACAGACGTGATGGTCGGAGCTCACGCAGCTGCTGTGAGGAGCAGAGAAGAGAACTGTGAGCAGCTCCTTGAAGAGAACTTCAAGGCCGCTCCACAGACCACCAGTCCACGGGGTCGCAAAGAGTCGGACATGACCGAACGACTGAACGGAACTGAGACGAGGGCGCCCCGTGTCTGCGATGCTCTGGGTGCCTCACCCTCTCTGCCAGCACCCACCTCGGGGTCTGGCCTGAGCGCTGCAGGCACCGGAACCATCAGAGGGTAAGGGAGGCCCGACTCGAGTAGCAGCCAAGCTCTCCGTCCGAGCCGGCGTGTCCTCCAGGGAGGAGGAGAGGGTGGGCGTGGAACCAGCGTGAATGCTGGGCTTCCGCTGGGGCCACGGGCTAACAAGGAGGTCAAGGAGAGCCCAGAAGGGCCCTTGTTGGAGGGACTGAGGGTCCCTCCCCACCGCAGGGACACGGGGACAGGCAGAGTCTGCAGACCACGCCAGGCGCCCAGGCCGAGACGGCAGCTTTGGCCAGAGCCTCGCCCGCCACACCGGCCCCACGACAGCCTGGCCTCCGACACCCTGATCTCTCGGGAGCCCCTTTCTGCCTCTTACATTTTCAACAGCTGAATTCACGCTCTTCAGTTCCATCAGAACAGCAGCCAAGCAACCTTCAATGCCCACCCCGAGCACTTCTCTGAGCTCGGAGAGGCCACGGGCTGATGGCTGGAGGGGAGAGAAAGGCTTTATTAAATATGCATCTGCACCCAGATGCGATTTTCCACTCCACCGCGGGGACGCAGCCGGGCACCCTGCAGACGCCCCGGTTTCCTCCACCCAAAGCACCAGGACTCAGCGACTTTCTCAGCGCCCAGGGCCCCTCGTGGCTCCCTGACATGTGCACCCCCTCCCCGCCCGCAGAGACGAGCACCGTGTCTGGGGGTCCTGCCTGACCCTCCAGCCTCGGGTCAGCTCCCCTGGGGACGCCAGCTTGGGTGCCACCCCGTCTCTGGAAACTTCCCTTGTTCAGTCCTGGAGTCCCGGGAGGGGCCACGGCTTCCTCCTCCTGCCCCCAGGCCCCTCCTGTCCTGGTGGTGGTGACCCCCAGCACACAGGTCCCGGGAGTCAGGGCCTCTGTCCACTGATGTGACCTTCGCCTGCTCAGGCAGGTTGCTAGGCCAGCCACACACCTCCAACCCTTGTGAAGGACCCACAGGATTCTCAAGTGATGACCCCTCACCCACGTCACCCCACGGTGGGGGGGGGTGGCTTCAGCTGGTGGGAAAGGATGCACAGGACCAGGCCAGGCAGCAGGACGGGGTGGGGGGAGCACCAGGAGGGGAGGAGCAGGACGGGGTGGGGGGAGCACCAGGAGGGGAGGAGCAGGACGGGGTGGGGGAGCACCAGGAGGGGAGGAGCAGGATGGGGTGGGGGTGGGGGGAGCACCAGGAAGGGAGGAGCAGGACGGGGTGGGGGGAGCACCAGGAGGGGAGGAGCAGGACGGGGTGGGGGGAGCACCAGGAGGGGAGGAGCAGGACGGGGTGGGGGAGCACCAGGAGGGGAGGAGCAGGACGGGGTGGGGGGAGCACCAGGAGGGGAGGAGCAGGACGGGGTGGGGGAGGGTGAGGAGGAGAGGAGCAGGACGGGGTGGGGGAGGGGGGAGCACCAGGAGGGGAGGAGCAGGATGGGGTGGGGGAGGGTGAGGAGGAGAGGAGCAGGACGGGGTGGGGGAGGGTGAGGAGGACAGGAGCAGGACGGGGTGGGGGAGGGTGAGGAGGGGAGGAGCAGGATGGGGTGGGGGTGGGGGAGCACCAGGAGGGGAGGAGCAGGACGGGGTGGGGGAGGATGAGGGGGAGAGGAGCAGGACGGGGTGGGGGAGGGTGAGGAGGAGAGGAGCAGGACGGGGTGGGGGAGCACCAGGAGGGGAGGAGCAGGATGGGGTGGGGGGACGCTGCTGCTCGCACAGCCCTGGGACGTGTGTGGTGAAACGCCCGTCTCAGGGGGGAGCAGTGCGCCGGGGGCCTGGGCCCCTCCCGACAGCGGGCTGGGGTACCATGCTGCCTCCCCCAGAAAATGCCCACCTTGATGCATACGGTCAACTACACAGCAATGGCTCTTGAACAAAAAATTGCAAAAGGAACTTCAAACCTCATTCCAAAAATAATGTGAATTTTCATAAAGCAGCAATCCACGTCTCGATGGATTATAAAAGTCTCCCCCACCCTCTCCTCCTGCTCGGTGGCGGGCACGGGATGCCCCTCGCCAGGGCTGAAGCGCCCACTCTGAGGCCTGAAGATGGAGCTGGGCAGACGCGAGTCCGGTGAGGACCGTCACCCTGGTTCCCAGAGGGCGTCTCCCACCATGTCCTCACCTCGGGCAAGGAGCAGGGTGCTCGCGGAGTCCCTCATAAAGGGCACCCACCCACCACGAGGCTCTCCCCCCACCCCGGGAGTCCGCCTCCGGCCGAGCAGGAGTCCCAGGGCCTAGTGGGGGGACGTGGCATCACGTCACTCACACAGACAGCGCCTGCCCTCGGGGACCCGCCCGCAGGGACACCCAGAGGGAAGAAGTGTCCACCCTGCCTGCTCCGCCCACAGGCCAGAATCTGTGGCTGTGAGTCTTGACACCGTGCAGCGGGCGGCCTCCAGGTCAGACGTCCTCCATCAGAAGAGAGGGTCCCGGGGCCAGACTGCAGTGGCGGTCCCTCCTTACCCGGCCGGTGACCAAGACCGGCCCTGGTTTCCGCAGACCACGCCAGATGTACACTTGTTACCGCGGTTGCCCCCTGGATCTGTGAGCTCCTCTTCCTCATGACAGAGGATGACCCAGCTTCTCCATCCTTCTGACCACTGGAAGGTCTCACGCGTCTTGGGTGGCGCCAGCACCCATGTGGGCCGGGCTCCCCCTGAGCTGACCTACACTGCCTCTCGCTCTGCTTCGGACCAGACGCTCCAGAAATTATTGGGCCACAATTTCTGGTTCCTGCCAGTTAAGGGTCAGAAACCTAGAGACATCTTTCAACTATAAACCAAGCACGGTGCTGGCCTTTTCATAAGTGCTCTCATATTTCATGCTCCTCAGGAAAGAAGGAGCATCCTTGTTTAAAATGCACACAAAGGAAATTGATGCACAGAGTCTGGGGTTTGAGGACAAACGGTGTGACCAGGACTTGAACCTGTGTCTGCTTGACTCCAAAGGCAGGAGTCTTGGAAGCACATCTGAGCCATCTCCAGACACCACATGACCGCCAGGTTACTATCAACTGCCGCCCAATCAGTTGCAGGAGGCAAGGAGTCTTGTTGGGAAAATGCTGCTGGACGCGGTTAGGACACAGAGGTCTGTGCTCCACGCCCTGTTCCTACAGGACCTGAGTTCGAGCTGTTTTGGTCCAAAGCCTCATGAGGCCGGGTGACTGAACAAGCCTCCCTCACGGGTCCCAGGGTTTCCCTTCCCTGGGGAGTGGTAAACAGAGACCAGATCCCAGCGTGCCCAGAGCATCTCCAGGGGGACACGTCCACAGACGGTCCCCAACTTCAGTGCAACTCAACAAAAGTAGCCCCGTGTCAGTCCTGGCAGTGGGAGCCTGGAGAGGCTTTCAGTTCAGTTCAGTCGCTCAGCCGTGTCCAACTCTTTGCGACCCCATGAACCGCAGCACACCAGGCCTCCCTGTCCATCACCAACTCCCAAAGTCTACCCAAACTCATGTCCATCGAGTCAGTGATGCCATCCAACCATCTCATCCTCTGTTGTCCCCTTCTTCTCCTGCCTTCAATCTTCCCCAGCATCAGGGTCTTTTCAAATGAGTCAGCTCTCCGCATGAGGTGACCAAAGTATTGGAGTTTCAGATTCAACATCAGTCCTTCCAGTGAACATTCAGGACTCATTTCCTTTAGGATGGGCTGGTTGGATCTCCTTGCAGTCCAAGAGACTCTCAAGCATCATCTCCAACACCACAGTTCAAAAGCATCAATTCTGCACTCAGCTTTCTTTATAGTCCAACTCTCACATCCATACATGACCACTGGAAAGACCATAGCCTTGACTAGACAGACCTTTGTTGACAAAGTAATGTCTGTGCTTTTTAATATGCTGTCTAGGTTGGTCATAACTTTCCTTCCAAGGAGTAAGTGTCTTTTAATTTCATGGCTGCAATCGCCATCTGCAGTGATTTTGGAGCCCCCCAAAAATAAAGTCAGCCACTGTTTCCACTGTTTCCTCATCTATTTGCCATGAAGTGATGGGACCGGATGCCATGATCTTAGCTTTCTGAATGTTGAGCTTTAAGCCAACTTTTTGAATGACCTTAAATTTTAATGATTTTATGCAGACCCACCTGCATCTGTCTCACGTCACACACACAGGCGTACGTCAGGACAGACCCATGCCTCCCGTCAGTCGAGGCTCACTGCACACCGTCTCACACCGTGTGGATGGATGAGATTCCTGCAAGCTCTCACGTATTTTGCCAAATGCGCCCTGATTACTCCGATTCAGCGCAGAGGTTCACAGCCCTCACCGGACGGTTCGCTCAGCAAAGCCTCACGGGGTCCGCCCCCGTCCCCAGGGTGCTCTGGGTGCTGCAGACCGGGGTGGAGGCGTCTCCCAGCTGGGGGGTAGGGGGCGGATACATAAAACCGCTCAGAAAGTGACGGACATCTAGGCTGCAGGTCACAGGGTGGGTTTATTCCTGGGGTCTCCACCAGTTTACATTCCCACCCACCATGCAGGAGGGCTCCCTTTTCTCCACACCCTCTCCAGCACTCATTGTGTGGAGGTGTTTTTTGATGACAGCCATTCTGACCTGCGTGAGGTGCCACGGACGAGCCCAGAGGAGACCAGGGACGCGGGAAGGAGACCGCGGGGCGTTGTCTGCGTCCACGTCCACGTGCAAGGCTACCGCAGGAGGCCTCTGCAGGAGCTCTCTGATCACTTTCAGCACCTGGCTTCTTTAAGGAGCTTCCAAACACAATAAGCACCTCACTCATCAAATGGCGGGTGGCGCCGTCTTCCCTGCCGGACCCGCCTGGCCTAATGAACCTGCGTCTCACCAGCGGCAGGGACGGCCCGCGTGTGCTGGGCTCGCCCCAAGCAGATCCACGTCTTGGGCTCCCAACGGCTGTGGGGGGCTCAATGCCCATGAAGGGTGGGACTCAAGGGCGCGGCGGTGATGGGGGTAGGGTGGGGATCAGCAGGCAGAGCTCCATGCTTTTTAATTATCCACAGATCCCAGCGGCAAAGGCTGTACTTATGTTCTGTCCAAGTTAAGGGATGATGAATAATTTTTCTCTGTGTAGTTGGCAGATTGGTACTTGCTTCAAAATTATGAGAATAATAAGACCTTGTCTTATGAAGTCTTTGCTCTGAGGAGTTCAAAACCTTCCAAAGATTGCTGCAGCTTATCTTGCCACACTGCTGTGCCAAAAAAAAACACCCCAAGACTAAAGGGTCAGCCTCATGCGCCCGATCAGCTGGGGCTAAACTGAGATGAGACGGGAAGCAGTGCATCGGAAGGCTGCTGCCTTCCCCGGGGGTCCAGGGAGGGGTTGCAATCGCCCAGTAAGACGGTGTCTTCAGGGTAGACACCCAGAGGCACAGCAGACACCTGCAGGCCTCAGCCCAGGGTCACACCCACTGCCGCTCACGTCACAGGCTGATGAGGCCCCAGGGACCCATGGTTCCTCCGACGCGTGGCTGGACCAGACTGGCCACGGAGGCCTTGCTGACCCTCCATGTTCAGCTGGCAGTGAGGACCTCCCGGCGGCAGGAAGGACGAGGCCTGTGGGACGCGGAACAGGGCCCTGCATGGGCCTGGGCCTCAGCCCCGAGGCCTCACGATGCAGGCGAGCACAGTGGCAGGTGAGCCTCTGAACCCGGAGTGGCGCGTCCGCCGTCTCATCCCCCACATTTCTGCTACCAGACTCATCCCCGTCTTCAGGAAGCACATCAGAGGAGGAGCAAACATGGAAAACACCTCGTGCCAACCCACACGGAACTTCAAAGTCTCACAAGAGAAGAAAACAGGGTCCACTCATTTCTAAGAAGAGTCTACTTACCCCCCAGATTCACTCCTTCCCTTTCTCCGTCTTAACAAAGATGACGAGTTGCCTCTGGGGCCAGCTGAGAGGAAGCGGGTCCCCCCCGAGCTGTCCTGCCCTGATCAGAGCTGGACTCCCAGATGGGACCCAGACGGCCATGCCGGACCCCGAGAAACAGCGCTGCCTGCAAAGAGGGGGCGAGAAGGGAGCAGCTGGCCCAGGACGCGGCTGCGCCTCCTCCCTCCTCCATCTCAGCTTCGCCCCACGAGCCAGGCTCAGAACCTCAGGGAGGCGGGAGGACGCGGGAGGGGCTCCAAGAGGCAGAGGGTCAGACATCTGGGGGTCCCTTTCCCTCTCTGTCTCCTGAGCCTGCCCCATGGGGGCTCCACCCACAAAGCTAGTCTCAGCCACGGGGGGACGCGCCTAAAATGCCCAGAGAAAAACCTGCCTCTCTCTGGGGAACTGGGACATTGGCCCCTGTGTCCCAAAGGATTTGGGGGGGGGGGGAACCTTGCTTATTTTTCTTTTTTTTTCCTCTTGTCATCTGCCCTGAAAACCACCCAGTCATGTGCAACTTAGGAAGGAGAGGGCTGGATCTAAGACTCAGCAGAACCAGAACTTTCCAGCCAAAGAACTGGGGCTCAGGGGGCACTGGGGACCCCTGCAGGGAGCAGGCCCAAAGAAGCACTGACTCTGGGGGGCCGACCTGTAGCTGTGCGGGCAGCGGACGTGCCCGGGGAAGCGCAGCGAGACTTTGAAAGCAGCCAAGGGAAGGACCGATGCTGAAGCTGAAACTCCAATCCTTTGGCCACCTGATGCGAAGAACTGACTCATTGGAAAAGACCCTGATGCTGGGAAAGACTGAAGGCAGGAGAAGGGGACGAGAGAGGATGAGGTGGTTGGATGGCAACACCGACTCAAAGGACGTGGGTTTGGGTGGACTCCGGGAGTTGGTGATGGACAGAGAGGCCTGGCGTGCTGTGGTTCATGGGGTCACAAGGAGTTGGACACAACTGGGCAACTGAACTGAAGGCCCTGGTGAGAGCAGGGGTCTCGCTCTGGAATGTTTTCACGTTTTTTTCTCAAAAGGCAGCGCCCTTCGCCCCATCACCCGTACCCCCACCCTGCCCAGCAGCCAGAGGAAGGTGAAGGTCACGCGTGGGCACCATCTGCCACTGGATGGCAGTGGATGTGACAGGCTGAGCGGCCCTCCCTGACAGACCCCTGGGTCCCCCCCAGCGCGTCCCGAAGGCCCCTGCCCCACCAGAGCTCGGGTTGCATGGGCGCTCGCAAGGGCCCGAGGGCGTGGGGTTGACGGCACCTCCCTGCCTCATCCCCTGGGCCTGATCCCAACTTGGAATTTCTGGTCTTTGGGTCATTCCACGGCAGCAAGTTAGAATTCTCTTTCTTTCATAACAAGAAGAAACAGTTTACACACAGCAGGCAGGAGACGTAAATGAGAGTTGTCTGTCTCCCCCGTGGATGGGGAGAGGAGGAGAGAGGTGCAGACTTGTGCATGGAACAGTTCATGCTGGATCCATGGAGTCAGATGCAGCGGCCGGGGAGGGAGCTGGTCCACCGGGGCCCCGTGAGAGCGCTAAATCAGCGGCCTCGCAGACTCCTGACTTCAGTAAACCAGCAGGTGGACGTGTGTAACACTGACATTTGAGTGAGACTGATTCATGTGCGTCTTCCATCTTGGCCACAATCGCCAACATCAGTGACCAATGTGACAAAGTGGGGGCGGGGAGAAGGCCTTCTTCCTTGAGTAGACATCAGGCCTCCATCATCAGCTCCTCCTCCCGGTTGGGGAGGGAGTCTTCTTGTCCTGCGCACGGTCAAGCTAGGTCCACACATACTGTTTTTCATGTGTCCTGGGCCCTTCCCTGGTAGCTCAGACAGTAAAGCCTCCACCTGCAATGCAGGAGACCTGGGTCGGGAAGATCCCCTGGAGGAGGGCCTGGCAACCCACTCCAGTATTCTTGCCTGGAGAATCCCATGGACAGAGGAGCCTGGTGAGCTACAGTCTATGGGGTGGCAGAGTCGACTGAGCGACTACCACCCCCAGGGATCATGAGCTTGCTGAGCCCACGGCGCAGGATGTGGGGCTCACGCCACCACTGTGTCATTGTCCGGGGACACGTCTCAGGCGTCCAGTGTTCTTGGGCTTCTCTTGTGGCTCAGCTGGTAAAGAACCCGCCTGCACTGCGGGAGACCTGGGTTCGACCCCTGAGTTGGGAAGATCCCCTGGAGAAGGGAATAGCTACCCACTCCAGTATTCTGCCTGGAGAACTCCACGGACCCTACAGTCCACAGGGTCAAAAAGACTTGACTGAGCGACTTTCACTTCACTCAGGCCTCTGCTGCACAGTTTATGGTTCTGTTGGTAAGCAAGCCTGTGTGGTTTTGTGGGTGAGCAAACCTGCTTTCTTGAGGGTTCACCGACTTACAGGGGTCTCCGTATCTTTCTATTTACAATCACCCAGTAGGATTCACTGTTTCATCACCTGATTTGTCCCTTCACTCTGTCCCTGCCATTTAGACGCCAGTGTGTATAACTACAAAGCGCCAGTCAGAGCTGACCCGTCACAGGAGAAGCTGGGGGAGACGCCCTGGTTGCTTCCACCAGGAAACGAACTCTACTCGGCGACGGGGTCAGGGGGGTGGGGGGCGACATAACACACACACTTCAGAGGGATCCAATCGGGGGAGTTTGCCGGATGCACAAGGTAAGACGCTGTGGGGGCCGTGTGCGCCCCTACAGACAGCAGAGCAGCAGCTCGGCCTGGGAAACACGGCCCGTCAGGAGGGGATGGTCCTCAGGAACCAGGGTCCCGGGCACGGGCTCTGAGCACAGCGGGGGCGAGGGTCCTAGTGACCGCGCCCTCATGGGGACTGCTTGTAAGAAGCTGCCACCTGCTGAGGTTCTGCACCAGGCCAGGCGCTGTCCTTCCCACACGTTACACCATGAACCCTGAGGACACAGCTGGGCACGTGGATACCACTGTCCCCACGTGACAGATGGGGAGACAGAGGCACGCAGGAGGTGGTGACCTGCCAGCAAGAAACTCAGGCCAGAGTCCAGCTCCTCGAGGGCCCCTGCACACGCAGAGCCTGTCAGAACCTCCGGCGACCCCACGGCGGGCTGAGCGAATCCCCCCCTCGTGGGTGAAGACATGTGTGCGCAGTGAAGACGCTGACAGTGACTCCTCAGTCCTCATCCAGCGCCTCCTCCCCTGGAGTGGGTCCCAGGGGGACTCCTGCTCAGAGGGGGCCCGGGGTGAGGGGACATTTCCGACGCATGAGGCAGGGAGATTGAAGATGAGGATTTCACGAGACTCAGACAGACGGCTGTGGGTGAACCCTCTGCTCTTCGGAGGCTGGTCTGCCACTGGCTGGGGACATGGTCTGGAGGAGGAGGGATTCCAAGAATGTGAGGCCAGGGGGGCTCTGGGGTTCCAGGACGCTGCCCTGGAGCCTTAAGCCCCAGCCACATGCCCACCCACCCATCCTGGGCCTCCAGGAGCACAGGGGATGAGGCCCAGTCCTCTGGGGGGCACGCAACCGCCAGGCTCCCGTCCAGGTCTCGGCAGGACGACTGTCTGAAGGCGCCAGCCTGCACGGCGATGCATCACGTCTCGACCCACCACCGCGCCTGCCCTCTTGGATTATTAAGCGCTTTCAGTCCCTCCACATAATAGGTCGACCCCAACGCACTGAAGTTTAAATAAAGTCGTAACTCACCTTAACCTGTCTCCCGTTTAATCACACCCAACATCTTGAATATTTCAAAAGGAGCACACATTAGCAGTTTTTAGACAAGGATGTGTGAAGGTCACGCGGATTTATCCCCGCAGCAGGATGATGGATGCAGCCCGACTGTCGTGAAGACACAGTGCCCGCGGTATGCATGCCTGACGGGCTGTGTCCCCGGGGAGTCTGCGCAGCCCCCGCGAGCTGGGGTCCGCACCGGCGGCGGGGCACAAACGTCCGTGGGGTCCTGTTCCCTGACTCAGGCAGGCGGCACAGCAGTCCGGGTGGCGTCAGGGACCCTCCCGCAGCAGCACTGCCACTCTCTGCCCTAGGGGGCGCCGTGGAGCCCTGCAGCTGTCTCCATCTGTCCGATCAAAATGGAACACAGTGAACGACCCCGGGGCCAGTGGCAGAGCTGGTCCCCTATATCCACACGAGCATCTGTGCCCAGGCCCGCTCCAGGACGGCCTTACAGGATGGCCGTGCCTCCCAGGAAGAATGCGACGTCCCGGGTCACGGTCGGAGCTGAAGGCCGCCCCGCAGCCTGGAGAGACGGTCAGGGGCCAGCTGGCCGTGCCCTCAGCAGCAGCCAGGGGCAGGACGGGGAGTGTCCGCCACAAGCCAAGCTGTGTCTCCCCCCGCCACCGGTCGCGGGTTCCCGGCCCCTGAGCAGCTCTTCTTGGGGCACCCAGCCCCCCCCAGCCAGCACGCAGGCACCACTGAGACGGCACCAAATGACAAGGGAGAGGCAGCTCCGACATAACCGTTTTCCACACGCTTATTAAGCATAAGACACAACAGGGCGTGAATTATTGTGCAAGAACTCCTGCCTCGAAGCAATTTTAGACACAGAAGTTGGAGGATTCATCATTATCATATATGCAGTCCTATTTTTCTTTTTGCACGCTATAAAAAAAAAAGTCCTGTCTAAATCTCCTAAACCCATCATGGCTACATCAAAAAGTAGATGGGCCATCAGCTTCGACAGCTGAAAATAAGGCAGCTGCTGGGCGGGAACAGCGCTCATGAGCTCCTCTCTCTGGGTCTGGATTCTGTTACTGGAGAGGATGATAAATATCCTGTTTCTTATCGCGCTTAAAAAACAAGGCTGGAGAAGGAAGCCGCTGTACAAGGCCCCGCAGGTGGGGTACGAGGGGGCAGGGGCGCCGGGCGGACACGGTCCAAGGGGCCGGCGTGGCTTCCGCGGTGCACACAGGCTTCATGTCCCTGCACCTGCTCATGACCCCACGGAGCCCTTCCCCGGGCCGGGCACCAGCCCCCTGGCCCTAGGGGACTCCCTCACGCCCAAGGGCCCATCACATCCCACCGTGTGCGGGGCGCTCCGCCAAGACCCAGGGCTCAGCGCCTGCCAAGCGCCCTGGCATCCTGTCGGCTCTGACATCTAGCTGGTCAGAGGCGACAGAGCTGGAAGGCAGGGGAAGCAAGGATCCACACGGCTGACCCGCTGCACACCCTCCAGCTCTGGGGGAGGGCGGGCCTCAGGCAGTCACTGACTTCCCTGCAGCCGCAGACCCAGGGCTCACTCACGCCACACCAGCCCCTCCGGGCCAGGCCGCTGAGCGGTTCTCCCTTTAGCCTGAGCGGCTCGTGGCCTGTGGTGACAGAACGCAGGCTGACGTCCCCTGCCTTGGTCCCTCTGAACTGCTGCTCACAGCCCGCCCCCAGCACAAGCGCGTCCCACACGAGATAGTCGGGGCCGCAGACGAGGACGCTTCCTGGTGCACCTGAGCCAGGAGAGCCGTGGCGATGAGGGGCTTCCTAGGATGTGCATGGGACTCGGGTCAGTCCCGGCCCATCTCTCTAATGTTGGGTGTGTACACAGCACCCCTGCTCCCCCTAACTGAGGAGGTTAGTGACGAAGGACAACAGTGGTCCCTGCTGACCCCGTGAAGACACCTGAGAGCCAGGGCAGGATTCTGGGGCCCAGGAGGCCCCCCCACGCATGGCCCTCTCCCCCACAGGCCGGTCCTGGGAGGGCAGCAGCGGCTCCAGGCTGGCAGAGGGCAGGGACAGCTCTCAGCCCCAGCCGGGGGCTCATTAGCTGAGCAGAGAACGCAGCTATGCACGTTCTGAGTGCAGCCAGACCCAGGGAATCCGTTCTGTTCTCATGTGAAACCTGGAAAATCATCATTTCATCATCTTTCCATCCGGATACCTGAGGGTAGGAGCCCCAGCCAAGCCACGCAGCCTGGCGCTGCCCTGCTAGCGGTGTGAGAACGTCTCCTCTTGCCCACCCTGGGCCCAGGCAGCCGGTGTGCGGGCCAGGAAGTCTGGCTTTTATTCCTAGGGGAGTCCGGCTAGAGGAGTGCAGAATCACCCCAGATGCCCACACAGACACAGCCGGGGGCGGTGGGGAGGTACTCAGAAGTCCTGTCCTGTCCGGCCTCTACCCGTGGCCCAGCAACCGTTCACCAGACACTCGTCTCCCTGGTTCCTCCCCGTGAAACCCTCCCCTCCCGACGCTCAGGAGCCTCGTGCCCAGCCCATCCTGGGTCCTGCTTTGCTCACGGGTACTCTGTACCCACATAATTAAATCTGATTTTCTCCTGTCGTCTGTCTCGGGTTAATCCTCCTCACATCAGACAGAAGAAACTAGAAAAGGGACAGAGAAGATTTTACCTTTCCCAACACATATGACCTCTGATCTTTTGCAATTTTAAACTATTTTAAAATGGACTGACCCACATGTGTTCCTATTAAGATGACCATTAACGGCCACACACACTTAGGGTCCTAAGTGCGCTACAGGATAATTTACTCCCGCATAGAGCTGTGAAGGCATCCAGCTCTCATGGGAGGTAACAGGCGTACCCGGGGAAACACCGTGACTGGCGCTGGGCCGGGCCTGCGCCCCAGAACCCTCTGTGGGGGGCCCTCAGTGTCTCTGCCCGGCCCTGTGGAAGGGGCACCTCTCCTGCAGTCCTGCTGGACCCCAGCAGGCTCAGGACGCGCTGGCCGAGCCGCCACGCGGGCAAAGGGCTGTCTGAGGAACCTCTGCACACGACTCGGGCGGGAAGACGCGAGGCTGAGCAAGGGGCTGGAGTCCCGGGAGGCTCCGCAGAGGAGAGGCGACAGCCGGACTCGGTCTCAGAGGACGGGCCGGGGACACCGGGGGAGGCGGACCTGGGAGAGACCGGTGGGGGGGGCAGCTGCCGTGACTGGGTGACGGCGACGCTGGAAACCCCGGGCCACCGCGCGTCCGAGTCAGGACTGCTGGACGCGGGGGCGCCCCTCCTGGCTGCAGTGCGTCTGGGTGTGGCCCTGCTGTGGCCGCATGGACCGTCCCAGGCAGGGCTCAAGTCCACCTCGGGCTGGAGCCGCCAGGGAGCAAGCTTCAGGTTTTGAGTTTTGAGGACCGAGGGTCTGTAGCCCACCTCCCCTTTGCCCTGACTCTGGGGTCCTACGTGGCCCGCGGCCCGGAGGGGCCCTCTGCTGAGCCGGAGAGCCGGCCCGGGCCTCATCCCAGCACCAATCCAGGCAGTCTCTACGGGTTCAGTGTGAGCCGGGTGCCGCTGCTGGTCCTCCAGCGCGCAGTCAGGGGAGAGCGCGCAGGGCCGGCCTCTCTGAGGTGAACGCCCCCGCCCCATGGAGGGGGACCGGGCTCGGGGCTTCAGGGCGCCGGGGGGAGGGCGGGGGTTCACTGACAACCTGGGACTTAGCGGGAAGGCGTCAGGGTGACCGCGGCAGGCCGTGCCCGCGCGGTTACAAGGGGGCCGTCAGCCTCACAGCGCAGGACCCCGGGACACGGAGCGCCCAGGGACGAGGCCTCGGCCGGCGGAGACCGGCACCGGCAGCGGCAGCGCCCCCTGGAGACGGGAAGACGGGGCAGAGCCCCATGGAGGACGCCCGCAGCCGCCCCGCTGCTTTTATTCCGTTTAATCTCGCGAGAAGACGGCGTCGACGTCAAGGCAACAAATCACAGGGAAACGCCCCACGCCTCTCAGAGCGGGAGGAGGGAGCGCGCCGCGCTCTGCCTGGGCACGTGCCCGTCTGCGGGGCAGAGACGGAAGGGCGCAGAGGTCGGTTGGCAGAGGCGCTGTCCCTGGTCACGGGCGCCCGCGTCCGACGGGGCGCTGCCTGGAGAGCCTGGGCCGCACACGCGCGGCCGGGCCCAGGCAGCCCGGCGCTCACAGCAGGATGTGGTACTTCAGCGCCCGGGGCACGCGGTTGATGACGAGCCGCCCGTCGTAGCTGAGGGAGGCGAAGAGCCAGGGGTCGGCTGAGGACCAGTCCACGGCGTAGACGCTGTCCTCGTGCTCCTCGTAGGTGGCGATGACGCTGTCCTGCGGGGGCTCCTGGCTCCTGCGAGGCACCAACACAGGTGAGAGGCGCGCGCCCTGCCCCCAGCCGCCGAGGGGCAGGGGGAGGGGGCGGTGGTCTGCTGCCGATACCTCCTCCCGGGGGCAGAGCCCAGGGCCACCCCAGAGGGGTCTCAGGGCCGTGGGGGGCCGGCTACCGCCTGATGCCTCCGAGCCCAGGGCCACCCCAGAGGGGTCTCAGGGCCGTGGGGGGCCGTCTGCTGCCCAACACCTCCTCCCGGGGGCAGAGCCCAGGGCCACCCCAGAGGGCTCTCAGGGCCGTGGGGGGCCAGCTGCCGCCTGATGCCTCCGAGCCCAGGGCCGGCCCTGAGACCCCGTGGGGGGCTGGCTACTGCCTGATGCCTCTGAGCCCAGGGCCACCCCAGAGGGGTCTCAGGGCCGTGGGGGGCCGTCTACTGCCCAACACCTCCTGGGGGCAGCCCAGGGCCACCCCAGAGGGCCCTACGAGCCGCGGTGGGGTGCCATCCACTGCCCGACATCTCCTCCTTTAGCCCTGGAGCAGGAAGTGTCTGTGCTCAGGGGACGGTGGCTGAGCGGAGAACGGCTAATGGTCTGGTGGCAGAGGGACCTGGGGACCAAACAGCACAGTCCGGGGGTGGGCGGAGGGAGCCCCAGCCTGGACCAGGTGCGGGGCTGGCCAGAGCCGGTGCGAAGGGCCAGCAGGTCCTGCCTGGGGTTGTGACTTCCCCATCAACCCCCACAACTGGGACTCCCACGTCCCTTCCCTGGGATGCTGGCCGGAAGGCACTCACACACACCAACCCCCGAGAGCCTGCAGAGCTGCGCCGCCCGCAACAAGCCTGCAGCGCGCCAGCTGCTTCTCCACCCGTGGGCCTCGGGGCACTGCCCCCATCTCACCAGCACTCCCTGCCCACAGGGCTCTCAGCACGCAGGACCCTTCTCCGGAGACCCTGCCCCGCCTACCCCCTGATCCAGGGTTACCAGACCCTTCTCGGGAGACCCCACCCCACATGCCCCTCCTCCTGGGCTCTGGAGACCCTTTTTGGGAGACCCTGCCACCACATGCCCCCTGATCTTGGGCTCAGGATCCCACTCATCCCCTGGCCCTGTCCTCCCAGGAAGCCAGCCTGCGGTGGTCAGCGGGCAGCCTGGTACAAACCCTTCATACAAGTCCTCAGGGGGATCCCAATTCACTAAGATGTGTGGACCAATCCCAAGAGCAGGCTGACAGGAAACCATGGGGCACGTCACAATGATGCCATCTCCGGGCACGCCTGCCAGCCACACGCCTGCCTCCATTCCTGGTGAGCTTATCTGAAGCTGCCACGTGCAGGTGGGACCCCTGGCCCACTCGGGGCCAATGAAGGGGCTGCTGGCTCTGTCTCCGGTACAGACAGGACACAGACTCCTGCCTGGCCGAGAACAGAGAGGACAGCAGAGAACACCCAAGCCCTGCACAGGGCAGGTCGCTGGACTGAAGTCACCGCAGCTGTGTCTAAATGCTGTGTTTCCCAGCATCTAAACAGAAAAGCGATGGCATCAAGGAAGGTGATCAATAGGTCGCTACCAAGGCAGCATCTCACACGGGGGGTTTTCCCTGTAACTCAGTTGGTAAAGAATCTACCTGCAATGCAGGAGACCTGGGTTCGATCCCTGGGTTGGGAAGATACCCTGGAGAAGGGAAAGGCCACCACTACAGTGTTCTGGCCTGAAAAATTCCATGGACTGTATATCCATGGGGTCCCAAAGAGTCGGACACGACTGAGCGGCTTTCAGTTTCACTTGGGAGGTCGGGGGGCAGCGAAAGAAATCAGACAACGGAAGAGAGCGAGGATGCTCAGGACAGAAAGACAAGCCCTCTTGTGCTCCAGGGCTCAGGCTGCCTGACTCCACGGGTTTTACTCCAGACCCCCCGCCCCAAATCCGACTCCAGGGAGGCCTGAATCAGGCTCCCTCACACCAGAAAGCAGCCACTGCACATGAAGACACGTCCTCTCCAGAGACAAGGGGCGTCTCCTTCAATACCCAGGCTGCTAACGCAGGACTCCGGCCCTCCCAGGTGCCGCCGCCTGGACTAGGGCACCCTGTGTGAGCCCCAAAGCCCAGGGCCCTATGAGTCTCGGGGCCTGGGCCCCAGGGTGAAGAGAGGGCCCCTGAGCAGACACAAGTAGGGCTGGAAGGTCCAGGGAAAAGACACCACCACGGCATGGTGCGGCTGTCAGGATAAGCATCACGTGGAGGTCTCAGCACCGCCTCGGGCTCTCGGGGAAAGTGGCGTGGGGGACGGACCGGGGTCTGGGCCTGTGGTCCTGCCCTGCCATCTGCCAGTGGGACAGACGGGCCACAACCTGGCCCAGGACAGCACAGCGAGGAGGGACACCCACCGCAGTCTCCCCCACAGGGTGTCCCGAGGGCCAGCAGGGGTCACGGCTCACTCCCGAGGGTACAGACCAGCCGCGGTCCTGACAACCTTACCCGTGAAGCTCAGTAAGAACGTGGACAGACACGTGTCTCAGAGGCCACACCAGACGGCATTGCTGACCCGCCTGACTCCATCACCCATGACCCCGCACCGCCCCGTGTGGACGCATCCGACACCAGCCCCAGGGGCCCGGAGACGCTCCCGCATGCCAGGGCCGCCCATTGCGGGCACTTACTTCTCCTCCGGACGGCGCTCCTCCTGGTCACTCAGGTCATCGTCGTCCACCAGGTGGCCAAAGGGCTCGGAGGAGATGGACACCATGTTGGAAAGGATGACCCTACTGTCGCTGCTGCCCGTGAGGACCAGCTGGTCGTGCGAGTGGTTGTAGCGGACGTTCCACACCCTGGGGGCGTTGGAGGACAGGGCGCTGGTACCACCGGCCCCCCTGGACGGGGCAGCCTCGTCCCGCTCGGGCCAACACCGCGTGGTGGTCAGCGGGGGCAGGCTCGCGGCGCAGCCTGAAGCCTTGTAAATCCTGACTGACAGAGACGCGACCACACAGCAGCAGGGACCGCAGGGGGACTCACTGGCCTCACTGCAGTGCGCACACAGGCCTCCCAGAGCGCCAGAGGCCGCAACTGCCCGAAGCACAGTGCGGACCAGAGACGACCGAGACACGAGCCCACCCCGGGCGGCCTCCAGGAACACTGCCCCGGCCAGGGCTGCCCTCCCGTCTGGTCTGGTCACCAGGCCCAGCTTCCTTCTGACCCACAGGACCCGAGCTCGCTGTGCTGAGCCGCCCGCCGGGCAGGTGCTGCAGACCCCGGGCTGGGGGGTGGGCAGCGGACAGCCAGACAGCCCACTCGGGTCCAGGGGACGGGAGCTTCTTCCCGGACTGCAGGAATGACTGAACTGTCTAAACTGTACTCTAGCATTCAAATGGTAAATAGACACATGTGCACACACAGAAGTATCCATGCCCACAGCAGTCCACACTGACACAGACATAAGCCCCCAGAGGCACACATATGCACACAGACAGAAGCGTACATGCCAACATACATAAGCACACAAACACGCACACACGTGCTTTATTTGGATAAAAACTGGCTCACACTATGCCCAATCTTCTCCGACTTGATCCTTTTTACTTACTTAGCAAAAAGCCCCCAGCACGTGGTGAACACACAGAAATGACACGCTGGGGAGAATGGTGGATCTTGGGTGCACTGCGTGCTGCACGCCCAGCCCTGCCTCACGCCCTCACCGTGCCCTGCATGGATGCTGCTGGACTGACCTATCCGCCCTCCTACCACTGGGCACTGGGGGTCTCCACCCCATGCAGAGCAGCCAATGCCCCAGGAACATCTGTGCACGTTCATTTTTGCATACGTGAACCGGCACTAGTTCAAGAGAAGACAGAATCTCATGTTTTTCTTTTCCTACATTTATGAATCACATTCAGATTTGGAATTAGTATTTCTTTAGGAAAAATAAAACTGGTTGATTGAATGAGTCACAGCAGCACAAACTAGGCTGGTTTCTGCCTTTCCAAATGGTGATGTAATCAGCAAAATAAATCATCTAATTACCGCCCCCCCCCCACCAGACACGCACCAGTGGGAGTGCTCCTCCAGGGTCTTGACGGGCTCGGCGACGTTGCGGGTGTCCCAGAACCTCACCTTGCAGTCATCCCCGCAGCTGGCCAGGTAGTACTGCTTGTTGGGATTGAAGTCCAGGTCCCGCACCAGCTGGCCGTGGGCGCTCTCGATACAGTAGATCTGGCTGCGGGCGGGGATGCACAGGTTAACAGGAGGGACATGGGAAGCACTGCCCCCCACAGCCCCTTCCAGACCCCGGCCAGCGTGGGGTCCGGGCTGGGGCTCCTGCTCGCTGGCCGCGCCTGTGACCCTGCAGATGGGGGCTGGCTGGCAGCTCTCAAGGGGGCGACCTGGCATCCTGATGAGAGGGAGCCGGAGGGAGGGAACTGTCATGGAGGAGCAGAGACAGACTGGACGGCACACACAGCCCATGTCTGGAAGGACCAGAGAGACAGAAAGTGTGTGGAAAAAGGATACGGTGCTGACGCTGTCGGGAGCCGCAGAGACAAAATAGGAAGGAGAAGCAGGAGAAGCTACAGAAACACTGAGGGCGACACTGCCAGTCACGGCCAGGGCCGTCCCTCATCAATACACACAGCCTGGGTGTCGACTCAGCGGCGGGAGGGGCTGAGTCAGCCACAGCTATTTAGGGTGCACATGTGCACACAGCACACATGCACACGGCACACATGCATGTGTGCGCCCACAAGGGTACGTGCCCACACATACAGGTGTACATGCCCACACGCGTGTGCACAGAGGAGGAGGACATACGCGCAGGTGTGCACACGTGTACACAATGCACACGGCACACATGCACGCGTGCGCCCGCATGGGTACGTGCCCACACATACAGGTGTACATGCCCACACGCGTGTGCACAGAGGAGGACATACGTGCAGGTGTGCACACGTGTACACAATGCACACGGCACACATGCACGTGTGTGCCCACAAGGGTACGTGCCCACACATACAGGTGTACATGCCCACACACGTGTGCACAGAAGAGCAGGCACACACACAGGTGCAGAGACCTGACTGATGCCCCACCGCCCAGCTCCAAGCCACCCCTCACAGGGTGTGGAATTACACTGTCCCGTCTCTACAGCGACCCCCTCTCACGTCACACCCAAACCAGAGGAGCGGTCGTCCTGAGGTGGGACAGCAGCTTTGGACAAGAGGCCTGCGTCCAGCAGGATGGACGAGGCCCAGCCCGGCCCCCAACGTGCCCGTCTTCCGCCCTCTCCACGTTCTGCTGGGGGGGGTCACATGCTCCCCGCGGCTCCCGGGGGCAGCTCCCTCACCTGGCACCCCAGACCTCCACGCTCCTGCTCATGGCAACGATTTCGGTCCTTTTCATCTTTTCTCCCAGATTGGGTTTTCCAGCCCAAAGCCACTTTAAAATCTGGAACTGGTTTCTACATCCTGTACCTTCCCAATAGCGTACCCAATAGCGTAGTAATTTCTCCCTAAACAAGAGGCCCAAGCCTCAAGATCTTGCAAGGGAAGCAGGGAAATGGGTAAAATCAAGCCTGGCAGGGTCCAGGGGCCTGCAGAGTACTGACTCAGGCTTTCCTGCCAGCTCTGGGCACGGCGGTCTGAACACAAAAGCCCCGTGCACCCCCGGAGCAGCACCGGAAGCAGCCAGCCAAGGAGGCACACGCAGTGGGCAGGAAAGAGACCAAGGAGGCATACAGGCTGTCTGCAGGAAAGGGACCGTGCAGAGAAGGGTCTGGTGCACCCACTGCCCAGCACCCCAGGGACGCCCTCCAGGGACGGCGGGCAAGGGGGCTGCAGGGCACCACCCCCAGACCCTGAATTCGGGGTCTGTGAGGTTAGCCTTCGAGGTTCTCATATAGACCCCCAAAATCTTCACATCCTTCAAGGAACGATGAGAACAGGAAGATGGCCACGGGCCCTGGAGGCACGCATTCCGGTCCAGAGTCCCCACTATCCAAACCGGCGGCTTTCAGCCTCACAGCAAACCCAGCACACACACACGTCGATTATGGATTACCCCTTGCACTTTCAGGGGGCCCCGGATGGAGATTTAAGGCTGTGCCGCTGCCCTTGAAGGCAACAGGAGTTATTTCCCGACCTCCGTCTCTGCAGCTTAGTGATAAATTACGGTGTGCTGAGGGGATAAACTGTATCTTAGAAAAGATTGCCGGGCTCCCGTTGCCATGACAACAGAGCGCACTCCGTCACTCCTCCACCCGACAACGCCACACCTGGCGCGGAGAAGCTGCTCTCTGTGCTCCGTTAGCAGCGCGGGCTGTCTGTGTAATGACTTAGGTGACAAAGTGTGATCACCCCTGGGTGTGCGCCCCGGAGGCACAGAGCTGCGGAGCCGCAGACGGCAGCCCTCACCTTGGAGTCACCTGTCACAGGACCCGGGAGCCCGTGGCCACCGTCTCCGGCTTGAGCTGCTGCAAAAGCCTGACCTGGATCCCCAGGGGAGACTGCGGTCACCGAAGGGAACCCGGAGGAGCCGGACCGCCGGTGAGAGGCTCGGACCCACAGCCCCTGGTGTACTGACGGCAGGGCGGAGGAGGAAGGCGGCTGTGTACTCCCTACGACCCCGAGACGGACGGACACAGGCCGGCCGCGTGGCTCCCACCAGAGCTGACCGACCGGAACGGAGCCTGGAGGACGCGGGCGGGGCGGGGCGGGGCGCAGCGCGGGGGGCGGGGCGCGGCGCATCTCTGGCTCTGGCCGTCACTGACCTCATGGTCCGCGTGTCCCACCCGCGGATGGCTGTGTCGTTCGCCGTGGCCACCTGGGAGCAGTTGTGATGTGGGCTCCAGCGGCCCGTCGTGAACTTCAGCTGTCCTTTCCCTTCCAGCGACGCTGAGCTGGCCAGCTGTGTGTTTGGTGATGTTTTCAAAGGAAGAGGGAAAGAGAAGTAATTCGAACTCTATTCAGAACATTTAAGAGGATATCTTGTATAGGATACCGTCGAAGATAATTATTGAAAATAATTAGGAAGCTTTGTCTTTGTTTTGTCCCCTTAAAAGACAAGAATGTTTGAACCATATTTGCAAAAAATGCATATATATATATATATTTATTTATTTACAAAATGGAGCACAGCAAAAAAATCGCAAGGGTATTAATAGAGCATCTCTCAGACAGGATTTGCCGGTGTATGATTAGAGGATCTGCTCAAATCCGAGGCAAGGATACGGAACAGCCCGAGCATCGGCCTCCTCCAAAGACAATGATGAGGCGGTAGGGGTCTGCACGGGCGGCCCCAGGTGCCAAGGGACAGCGGCCGCGACCTGACCACACACGCTCAGACAGTCCCCTCCTGGCCTCAAGGGCCTCTAGCTCTGTTACCTGGGGGTTCATCAAGCCCAGTGGGTAACAGTGGAGACCCTGGAAAGCACCGGCCCCGGGGGAGCCTGGGAGACGGGCGCCCCATCCCGCTATCCACCCGCCCTCGGTCTCACGCACAAAGGCCTGTCACTCGCGGGGGATGGACGCGGGGGCGCCGGGCCTGCCTGTGGGGATGGACGCGGGGGCGCCAGGTTGTCTGCGGCCCTCAGACACCCGCCCCTTGTGACTCACCTCACTTCACCCTGAGCACCAGCCCCCCCGCAGAGCGTCTGCGAGGGACCCAGGGCGGCCACCGCAGTGCTGGGCGGAGGCCCCAGACGCAGCCCCACCGGCTGTGGCCCACGAGGCAGTCAGTGCAAGGGGATTCGATCAGAACCTGGGGAAAACCAAGGCTTCCTCTCCCGGGAGCCTGGCCCCGCTAAGAAGTCCGATAGCAGAGACATCTTTAAGAGTGACCCTGCGCCAGGGCCCCATTACGTGGTGACCGCCTCAGGGGTCGCCGCCCAGGAGGCTCTGGCCAGCAGGAAGCACCTCACCTCCTCCCTGGACAGTCTCAGCCTGTCCCAGAAAACCGTTCTCCCCAAAACCCACTTTCCCGCCTCGCCGACTCTGCACACCACGTGGACAACAGGCTGTGTGCCAGCCCGTCTCGGCACCGGTCCTCGCGGGCACACGCGCTCCTCTCCTGGGGATCGAACGCCTGGAGTCCGTGCCCCGAGTGCCGGACAGAGGCCGGAGGGTCAGGACAGTGTCTCATCTCTAAGGAAACTTGCAGATGGTCCTGCACCGACCAGGTTCACAGGGAGCCCTCCTGGGCGCCCACGCTGCCCCCAACTCCATGACCAGGAGCAAGTGCCAGGTCGAACTCTTAAGAAGTGTCACTGCCAGTCAAGCTCCCCGTGCTGCCTCTACTCCAACTCCGTCAGGCTCCAAGAGAAGGAAAGCGCGTGAAACTGACCAGCACAGCCTGCTTCCAAAGCCCACACGCACCTGGCCTCCGGCCAACAGTCCACGAGGAACCCAGGTCCTCTGTCCACACACGTCCGAAAGCCCCTCGATGAGACCCCAGCCCTGCTGACACCTGGCCCGCAGCCTCACAGGCCTTGAGGTCCCAGACTTCTGACTGTCCCCACAGGAACCACGTGATGGCCACTGTGGGAAGTGCTGACAGTGTGGGGGCGCTTGTCAGGGAGCATGGATAACTGATAAGACCCCGTGTGAACTCAGCAGTGGAGACACGGCCGCGGCCCAGCCCCCAACCCCCACGGAGAGGGCAGGGCCCCCCACCCCCCAAGAGGGCAGGAGTCCCGCCCGAGGTCACACAGAAAAGGCAGGGCCTCTCCCCCACCCAGAGAGGGCAGGGACCCCACGAAGTCATGCAGAGAGGGCAGTAGTCCTGTCCAAGGTCATGCAGAGAGGGCAGGGGCCCCGCCCGAGGTCACAGCCGCCCTGCAGAGCAGGACCGGCTCCCGCTCCACCACTCCCTCAAACACAGGAACCACCGAGCCCACAGAGCGCCGTGCCCATGGGTGCCGAGAAGTCTGCGAGGCAGATTTTAATGAAAACCTGAAAGACAGCTCACCATCAATTTTTTAAGGGGCTACGTGGGGCAGCCAGCATGGTGCAAGTTGTAAGGTTAATCAATCACTTTTTCTGGTTTCCTGGTGACACGGAGACAGAACTCAGCAAGAACTCCAGAGGGTGCAGTGCACACGGCAATCTGCTTCCCAGCATTAAAGAGAAATATTCAGTGCTTCCCAGTCCAGCAGGAGTGATGAAAGGCTCCCCCAAACCCTCTCAGAAGAGCCACTGGTGCAGGACAAGAACAAAGAAGGCACCGCCGACGAACAAAACGCTGGGACTCGAGCCGGCGGGGGCAGTTCAAGGAGTGTCGGCGTGAGGTTTCCAGAGACCCAAGCAGCAGCCCCATCACCAAGCCCCACGGCGTGGAGAGGGGGCAGACTCAGCGTGGAGGAGGGGCAGGACTCAGCGTGGGGGGGGGGGGCAGGACTCAGCGTGGGGGGGGGCAGGACTGGGCAGACCTGGGCCCGGGGCAGCACTCAAGGATGCGGGGCCCAGCACACACTCCTTAGGGCCAGAGAGCTCAGCGAGCGCCACCATCCTACTTCCCCCCCGCCCCGCCCCCAACATGAAGTGACTGCAGGGCTGGGGCTTTTCCAGCACAAGAGACGCCGCGTCCACGCAGGCAAGTCCACCGTAAGCCTGGCCCTGGCTGCCGGTCACACAGCAGCCCCCACCGCGGGAGTCTCTCTCCCTGGAACACCCTGCACAGCCCCCAGGGACTGAGAGAGCCCTGAGCCAGGCCTGGTGGGCTTGTTCCCCTCTCCAAGACGGGTTTAGGCCTGGACACAGAGTCACACGTGAAAGAGACAAAAGGACTCCCAGGAAAGGCTTTCCTTACAAACCAAGGATGCTGCGGAGCCTGGATGTGATGGCTGGAACCTCTGCAACCACCTTTTGGTCATGACAGGGAGAGCAGTGACAGGTGGACGCGCAGAGGAGGAACATGCAGAGTCGCTGGGCACTCAATTTGATGAAGACCCTGAATCAACCAACCCCGGGGGGCTTTATTCCACGCTTCTTATTTCAGCAGACAATAAAACCTCTCTATCTAAGTCACTTCTTACGTCCTGCAGCCAAATGCGTTCTCACCGACACACCCAGATTGCCCCCCAGTCAGCACCATCGGGGGTGCCTCCAGGGCAGGGCAGCCCCCCTTTGAGCCGGACCCCCGAGTGGGTCCCCGCTTTCCCAGTGAGTGACCGCGAGCTACTGCGTTTCTCTGAGGCCTAACTTTCCCTCCTGTGTCTCATTTGCAAGACAGATATCAAAGAATCTGCCCCCAAGGCTTATGAGGATTCAACAAGACGAACCCCTAAAAAGCGCCACCCCTGCCCGCAGCTCTGCTCCGCCTTCAGGAAGCCGGGGGGAGGGACGGGGCGCTGTCTTCTGGGCCCACGGAGAGGATTCAGGACTGTCGTGGAAACAGGACTCGGCTGGACACCCCAGCCCCGTCGCTGCCTTCAAGACGGGAAGAAAGGGTCCTGCCGCCCCCGCCCTGGGGTCACAGGGCAGGCGGGCTCACCCCCTGCGTGCCCTGCCCCAGCCCACGACAGCCCCACGCAGGGCTGGGGGCTCCCACCCCCGTGAAGGACTCTGCCCCCAGGAGTGCTCCGGCTCCACAGGTTTTGAGAGCGGCCTCCTGGTAACCAGAGTCCCTGTGTTTAGGAAGTGCACACACACCCGCAGGTGCCAGCAAGGGTGAGGAACCTGAGGTCGTTTCCAATGCATTTGTAGTTCATTTCAAGCAGGACTGACTCCACTGCAGGAAGAAGAGAGCGAGGCCTTTCCCTTTGTCGCACCAAAAGCCAACCCCTCCTCGTGGACAGAAACGTGTCTGACACCCACCAATGCGGGTGTGACCTCGGCTCCAAACAAACTCAAAACAGGGAAGGCTACGAGAACAGATTTAAGGTCTTTGGCCGAGATGGGCGAGAAGGTAACGGGTATTCCTGTCCCACAGAGGAGCCACAAGTGAGATGCTGGAGAGACGGCCTCTCTGCGCCTTCCACTCTTACCCAGGGGCCCCAGGAGCTGGCCCTTCTCCCCACTGGCCCACTCCCCACACGCAGAGCCCAGGAAGCAGAGGCAAGCGGGGTTGTGGGCGAGGAGGCGGGAGCCTGGGCCTCTGTCCCCGGGCGGTGCAGGCAGGGCTGCAGGGAGCGGCTCCCACCGGCGTGGGCTGCGGCCTCCCACGGCACGCGTGAAACCCTGCATGAGAGATTTCTGGAAGCACACCGTGTCCTTGAAGCCTGTCCCCTTCTCCCAGGAAGTGCTCCCCTGGGCACCGCCCCCAGGCCTGCACGCGGGCGGCTGACGCCAGCGCCCTTCTGCTCCGCAGAAGCTAGTTCTTCCCGCAGCTGGGGAAAGCCCAAGAACCGGGTGTAAGCACACACAGACCCAAACTGGGGGGCGCTGCATCGGCCCGCGTGGGGGTCCCGGGCCCCACGGAGCACCCCCTCCAGGGCCTCCCCGGGGCTCCGCTAATGATTACAAATGGCAGAGAGGCTCCGATTTAATTGCAAAAGGTAATGATGCAGTGAGCATAAGATTAGATTCACCGCAGAAGGCAATATCCTCAAACAATAAGGACAAAAATTGAGGAGCCGGGTGTGAAGATGGCTGGAATCGATAGGAAGGTTTCGGTATTAAACACTCCGGCCCCAGGGTCACAAAGTGCTATCGACAGAACTGCTGACAGCAGATAAAAAAAGGGGGAGAGAAACGAAATTGGTCCCTGCAGAAAATCAGTTACAGATTAATCACCCTACCGTAAAATCATTTTGAGACGACGAAGGGTCTGAGGAGCTGTTCACACTGTGATGAGTGGATGGGCCCCCAGAGTGGGGGCCTCCCAGGCGGTGGCCTCCTAACCCCCCGGGCATCGCCTTCCGGGCGGGGCGGTGGCCTCCTAACCCCCTGGGCATCGCCTTCCGGGCAGGGCGGTGGACTCCTAACCCCCCCAGGGAATCGCCTTCCGGGCGGGGCGGTGGCCGCTCCGTCACTCCGCGCATCCCCGAACGGGGGCCAGTGTCTTGTATAGCACTGCCGTGAGGCCTGGCACCCTCACAGGTCAGCCTCGTCCCTGTCTGGGCTCAAGGGCGGTCTCGAGGAACAGCCCCCTGAGCGCAGGTGGGGACAGGGGGCAGGAGTCCACACCCTGCACTGTGGTCTGGACACCCTGCCGAGTCCCCCGGAAGGCGGAGGGATGGGGAAACTATGGAGGCATCTCCCCAGGCTCAGGGGGCCTCAGGGCAACGTCAGGAGCCAGCTTCCTTCACCTTCCCACTTGGGCCTCAGTTTGGGTGAAATCTGCTTTCTGCTCCAGGATAGAGAGATGTCTTATTTTTTTCTTAATTTTAATAAAGACAGTGATTTCTTTCCTGAAGGATTATGACTGCACTAGGAAAGCTGGCTGACTCTTAACTTCCCCCTGAAGCCTGTGAGAGGTCCTTCTGTGTGTGGACAGGTCACTCCACACTGGGACGAGTCTGACTTCTGTGCTGTGTGTCGATTAACGATCAATCACTACACACGCAACCTCAGCCCAGAGGGTGAAGACACGAGGCAAAAGAACTGAGCACACGTCCTGGTCATGAGCGGACAGAAAGTGAACACGGTCCCTGAACGGGTCTCCCAGAGGCGCGCCTCTTGAGCCCCCGGGTACGGCAGAGGGGCCCAGGTGTGGGCGGCATTAGAGGCATTATCGTGTCAAATTGCTTCATTTTCTCTTCCAAAGTTGTGGCTTTGACAAACAAATACACTGAAATTATGAATGCATGTAAAACAAGACATTTGATACGAGGACATTTTAAGGAATCACGTATGAGAAAAATACATACCAATGGGTAGAAGATTTAGTTTATGAAACACACACTATTTGAAGTGAGGACTATGTGAAAGCCAAACTGGTTCCCCAGAAGGCTGGGGCGGTACTGCGCAGGTCTGGGGGTGAACAGGCCATCGGGGAGACGCCGCCTCCCGGTCAGGGCCCTGCAGCAGAGCTGCCCCGCACCGCAGGGCGAGGCCTCAGGGGACACATGGGCGCCTGGCAGGGCAGGACAGCAGCCAGCGTGCATGCCACACGGACAGAAAGGCGGACGCGCCCAACAGCCACACCCTGAAAGGTTGAGGGGTCACCAGGTCACGGTCAACAGTCATTTTCACGACCAAGAAACCTTTATGTCACGAATGCTCCTCTCTTAAAGGTGACCTTAACCAAATACATGCTGAAAACCGTTCGTTAAAAAGACTCACACCTGAAACAGAAGACCACGACTGGGGGCAAATTATGGCCAAAGGAAGAGTTCCGTCAACACCCAGGTTCCGTGTCTCCTTTGCACACGGCCCTTAGACTCGAGTCGGAAGCTTCCTGCCCGAAGGAGACAGTCAGTCATCTGACCGACGACGAGCCAGTCTGCTTCTTACTTATTGCACAATCAGTGTCAAGATTCTAAACGTGTATGAACCGACGAATGTACTGTGAACTCACTGAAGGGTCTAATCAGGAAGACAGAAGATAGAAACCCTGCGGCCTGAACTACTCACCGTGGCCTGGCTGGAGCTCTCCTGCAGGTCCCACAGCAGGACGTGGTTGTCGGCCAGCGAGATGACCCTCTTCCCGTCTCCCGCGGGCTCCCAGGCAACGCTGCGGGAAGGACGGAGCCCAGCGTTAGAAGGTGCCCACCCTGAGGCCCGGAGCTCAGACACCCGGCCCTCGGCACGGCCCTGCCCGGCCTGTCAGCAGGGGGAGGCAGCATGACCTGGGGCGGCTGCCACACTCCTGAGGCCTGAGTGCCCACGTCCTGCCCCCAGAGCCAGCTGCTGCTGGGTGGGGGAGGGGGGCCGTCTGGGAAGTGATGAGGGTCCACTGAGGTCAGGAGGATGGGGCCTGTGATGCGGAAAGTGCCCCAGTGGGGACTGACCCGCTCCCAAGCTCCGTCTCTGACCCTCTGCTTCTCTCTCGTCCTATCCATCTCCGTCTATCTCCGTCTCTCTCCCACTGTCCTGAGAACACACAGTGGGAGGCAGCCACCTGCAAGCTGGGAAAAGGGCCCGCTCCTGCTCCTGGCCTGCCCACACCCTGATCCCAGCTCTCCAGCCCCGAGAACTGTCAGCAGTCAACTCTTGCGTCCTGTGGGCCCCGGGCTGTGGGTTTCATCAAGGCACCTGAGCTGAAACACCGCTGACGGCTTCTCCCGGGACCTGAGGCACAGAGAGCTGACAGACCCTGGCCGCTGAGATGCACGGGGGCCTGGTGGGGGCTGGGTCTGAAGGGGCCCAGGTGGGTAGGGCCCACATCTTCCACCGCCCCCTCCCGGGAGGGCAAAGCTGAGAGTCCTGGTCAACCGCCAGGCCCGAGATGTCAGATCACGTCCTTCTGTCTCAGCCTACGTGAGCCATGGTTTCCTGTTACCTGCAGCCAAAGCCATCCTAACTGACGCGATGCATATCTGAACAATTAACAAGACAAAAATCACATCGCCCGAGTGATAAAACCATGAAGAGATCGAGAATTTTTCACCGTGACCACAGATGAATTTCTGTCTTCCCTAACGAAATTCTTCAGAGCTTATGGAGAGAGCCTCATTTCACATCCTCCCACACGTGGCCACTGCAGACTTGGATGGAGACCCTCACGGCTCGTCTTCCACACTGATCACGATACTGCCCGACGGGGGGCACCTCCCCAGTACGACCCCTCAGGACCGTCAACGGGCTGTTACGACTTTTATCACAACACTGCCTGCTGCTCGGTCACTCTGTTGGGTCCAAATCTGTGTGACCCCATGAACTGCAGCCCGCCGGGCTCCTCTGTCCATGGGACTCTCCAGGCAAGAAGCCTGGAGTGGGTGGCCATTCCTTTCTTCAGGGGACCTTCCCCACTCAGGGGTTGAACCAGAGTCTTCAGCATTGCAGGCGGATTCTTTACCGCTGTGCCCCCTGGCAGCCCACCTGCATGACCAGAGACGCCCAAAGTAGAAAAGCAGAGAAAACCAGGTACTTCAGGAAACTGACACGAATCATATCAGTAACAGCTTGTTAACTGCCTGGGAAAGAGACGAGACTACAGAGAAAGCCGCCAACCGCCCCGGGACGAGAGAAAGCCCGGACGCTGGAAACCTGGCCCCATCTAACCCCGGTGTGAGGCCGCGGGGAGGGCACGGAAGCACAGGCAGACACGCCGTTCCAGGTCTGGGGCATGTTCTCACTGCTGCCGCAGGCCCGGCTCCCACACAGGGCCTGGAGAGACGCCCCAACAGACGGAAAGGGGCCGGCACCGGCATGTTTGGGGGAGGCTGTGGTCGGAACGTGCGTCTGCCAAAGCTGACATGACGGGTGACTCTGGACAGCTCCCTGTCGAAAACTGTGAGAAGAAACCAAACCCCACGGGAACACACGGAGGGGCCCCTCAGAGCCACGTCAGGTAAACCAGGCCCGAGGACCAGGAGGCAGAGAGAACAAGGGCGCGCTTCAGGCCACTGAGCAGGCGCCGCGGTCCGGACGTGTGGACCGTCCCGCGCGGTCACTGCTGATGGAGCAGACCCCAAACCCCGCCTCCCGCCCGCAGCCTCACCCCGGCTCCTGGCTCCCGCGTTCTCTCCTTGCACCCCCCCCAGGCGTCTCCCTTTTGTCCTACAATTCTGCCCCCACGGAAGCAACAACCCAGCGTGTGTGTGCATCCATCTACAGACAGTCGGCACGCCAGGCGATCGGGGTCCCCGCCACAGAAGAGCGAGCCTGAGGTGCACACACACGGCACTGTCCCCAGAGGGGACCCCCCCTCTCAACCGGGTCCCAGCTGCCGGGTAGAGCTGCTGTTTACTGCCCACCCAGGGGTGACGCATCTGACAGTAAGTGCAGTGAGTTTACAGGGAGCAACCCCCGTGATCATGAGACTGGAATAAGTGGGGCATGCAAAGTGCAATAAAAAAGGAAATTCTACTGCATCACGCATCATCACCAAGGAACTGGTGCTATAAACATAGGAAAATAACCCAGCGTTTCTGCCACACTGGCTACTCCAAACTAGGGCGTTTATTTCTTTGTTCATAAAAGTCATCCACATTTCTGCTTTTTCACTCTCTCTCCATGGATGTGAGCGACGTAAAACTGTATTAAGTCAGGAGCCAGGGAGCACAGACCTAATGGACGTTCACCGCACCCCCTCATTATCACTGAGAGAGAAACAGGAGGAAAGGGCCGTCTCTGCAAATAAACCCAAGCCAGAGAAACGAGAGCTCTGTGCGCGGTTTACAGGGCAGGACAGCAGGAGTGAGGTCCTGCTCTCACAGGCTGCACATGATCAAACGAAACACACTTCTCTCCCTCAGACAAGCGGCTCCAAAATGAGTGATTCACACGCCAGATTTTGACACCTGTAGTAAGGACACCGAGAAACCCTTAAAACAGCCTCAGTGTAAGATTACTTTGGTGGTGGTTTAGTCGCTAAGTCGTGTCCAACTCTTGCGACCCCATGGACTGAAGCCTGCCAGGCTCCTCTGTCTGTAGGACTCTCCAGGCAAGAATACTGGAGTGGGTTGCCGTTTCCTTCTCCAGGGGATCTTCCTGACCCAGGGATCAAACATGGGTCTCCTGCACTGCAGGCAGATTCTTTACCAACTGAGCTACGGTTACTTTCAATCCACAACATTTACCTATCCAACCTACCCCCTGCAGCCCCTTCTGGCAGGCAGGAGGGCTGTCGGGGCAGCATAGCTGCTGAAAGGACGGAGACCACCGAACACGAGACACGTGAGACGGCAGTCAGCGCTCGCCACGAACTGAAGACAGAGCGCAGACAGCTAGGCAAGGACTGCGGCTCCAGTGGTTTTCCGAAACTCTCCCATTTGCTGCTTTACTGAGAAAGGGAAAAACCTTAAGTAAGAAACACAACTATTAAGTCACTGGTGATTCTGTCAGTTGTTACCAGTCAAGTTTTGAAAACCTTTTACAAGGAGAACGTAATACATTATTTCCTCAATTTATATATCTCTCTCTTAAAATACAGATTTGGCAACCTGATTAATTTCTTCCTGCTCAAAAATTCACAGCAGAATGTAAGTTAGCTTTTCGTAAATGCTATGAAGATTTAAAAAAAAAAAAAGACTAAGAGTTACGCCATAAAGTCAGGAAGCCCGTTTTGATCAAATCTACGGACGCAAGGCTTCCTGTGGTGGTGACACGCGGACACTCGCACTGACATGATCACTTATGCCCAAACAGGGACCCCTTACTAAGAGCAGACGGGTGTGTGGCTTTGGGCACCAGTGAGCTACTTATCGAAGGTCTGGGCTTATTCTAACACTGCTTGCTTGCACAGACTCACTGCTCCATCACCCACGTGTGGGGCTCAACAGAAAGATGCCCTCGCATTAAGAGTCCAGCCACGAACGGTGTGCGGGTGGGAGGACCTGCCCTCCCCAGAAGCCCCCTGGGTGGGCTCGTCTGAGGCCCCATCACAACGCAGGGTGGACGTGGAGCCAATGGACGCCGCCCCCTGGGGCTCCCGTCCTGTCCTCCTTCTGCAGGGCGGCTCTGACAACCATCCCATTTGACGTGGAGACGTCAGCCACGGGGAAGGGGGAGGGCGTCCTTACACCGTCCTGTGAGACCACCAACTGTTCTCTCCCTGCACAAAGTCAGGGCTGTCAGGCTTACCAGGCGGCACTAGTGGTAAAGAACCTGCCTGCCAATGCACGAGACCCAAGAGACAGGTTTGATCCCTCAGTCAGGAAGATCACTCGGAGGAGGGCATGGCAGCCCAGGCCAGGACTCCTGCCTGAAGAATCCCGTGGACAGAGGACCCTGGTGGGCTACAGTCCATGGAGCCACAAACAGTCGGGCATGACTGAAGCGACTTAATGCACACACACAAGCATCCTTCCAGATTTCTCTCAAAGCTGAGGCCACTCCAGCAGTGAGGCAGGAGCCAGGCGGGCAGCTTCTGGCTCGAGGTCACAAGCTTTACACCTAGAGACATCCAGGTAGGGTGAGAGGAGGAAGACACACACAGACCTTATAAAAACCTGCTAGTCTCCCGTGACAACGCTGTCGTAACCACGGAGACCTCTCCACCCTCACTGACAGCAGAGTCAATGGCCAGCTCTCTGAAACTTCATACATCCTCTCTACTTATCCTCTGAGATAGCTTTTTGGAAGATATTAAGGACAGCTTAGAATTCACTCCACGTAACATTCACCTGAACCAACACACACTCCTCCATCCCGTGGACTGAAATGGAGAACCACAAAACCAGAGATGAGGCCCTGTCCCTTCTTATGGCCAAGACACCCCAAGTGTTCAGGGACCCGCACAAGCTTCTCTTCTTGTGTTTCCTCCACACTCAACCCCGACACCTGTGCCTTTCTGCTTCTCCTATGAGGACGAGTAATGTGGACGCCACTTCCCGAGATCCCCGACCCTCTGCCAGGCTGGCACGTCAGCGTGACATTTACCTCCGCCTACACCGAAGAGGGACCCTCCCCTAAAAGCTGGCGCAGAAAGCAGAGGCCGGTGGTCCCCCATCAAAGGCCCGGAGCATCTGGGAGGGCCTGAGGGAGAGCCGGCTTGAGCCTGGGGTGAGGCTCCCCAGCCATCTCGGCCCCTTCACTTGAGGGGGGAGCAGGGCACGTGGGGAGGGGGCTGCAGCCAACTGTCATAACCGCACTGCATCCCCAAAACTGCTGGGCTCTGATCTCAGTGACGCCTCCTTTAAGCAGATGCCCACCCTCATGGGTTTCACCACCCACGAGACCCCACAATCTGTGTGCCTGCTCCCCGTACACCACCCGGGAAGCGGCCCTGTTCCCACACCACAGACTCTGCTCCCCAGCTCGGTGGGGGGACAGGCCCAAAGGCAAGGTCCACCCCCTCAGCAGCCTGAGAGCCTCTCCAGCATCAGGAGGAGACGCAGGGCTGCAGTCACCCTGTGGAGGCTACTCAGCGCTCCGGCCAAAGGCAGTCGTGAAACGGCCGGGATCTCACAGAAGTCGGTAAAGGAGACTGCCGTCCCTTCCTGCTCTTGCCTGCCGCGTTCCCGAACACCTCCCCCTGGTGGGACTGCAAGAGACACTGGGGTGAACAGGGAACGGGTGGGCTGCAGGGGCCCCGGGGAACTAGGTGTGTCTGTGGTGGTTCCCACTTACGGGGCCGCTGTCAGAAATGCACGAGGCGATGCGTATAAACCCCGCCCCCACGGCATCATCACTGTGGCCCCAAGTGGCCCCAATTCGCGACTCCTCTCCCGCAGCGCCAGGCGCTGTCCTTGCTGCTGAAACTCGCTCCCTCTCTCCCGCAGCGCCAGGCGCTGCCCTTGGTGCTGAAAGCCGCCCCTTCGCTCCCCGCGCACCCAGGCGCTGCCCTTGGTGCTGAAAGCTGCCCCTTCTCTCCCGCAGCACCAGGCGCTGTCCTTAGTGTTGAGAGCTCCGCCATGAAAGCAGCTCAGTCTACAGAGACCGCCACGGGAGCACGAGCGCAGTGAAGCGACAGGCAGTGGTGACCACGGATGCGACAAAAGATGAAATCGTGCAAAACGACAGAAGGGCCTGAGTGGGGGTGAGCAGGGGTCATCTGGAGAGACGTTAGGAAGAGCCTCCCTGAGGAGGCGACACTGAGCCCATGGAGTCGAGGGCTGCAGATTTCCCCGGGCAGCCCCTCCAGGCCACGTCGGGACCTGTGTCCCCACGGGCAGAAGCAGGGAGTCAGGCCCCGAAGGGTCTGGGGGGTACGTTACGCCAGCCCCTTCACTGTCTCATTTACAGACAGCACCACAAATCCAGGGGCCCCGCCACGACCAGAAACGTCACCTCTTTTGCAGGAATGGAGACCTGCTCCAGAGAATCTGGTGGCTTTCCAGTGACCCCACTGCCACCTGGGGCAGGCAAGCATGGGCCCGGGCCCACGCGGGACACGCCAGTGCTCGGCCCCCGTAGCGCGTGCCCACCACACAGAGCCACAGTCCCTCTAGAGTCCCCCCTCAGTCCTGGCCAGTCCCTGGAGGGGGCTCAGGACATGAGCGTCGGCCGCCGGGCACTGCCCGGCCCTGCCTGCCGCGGTGGAGGCGAGGAGGCACCCGTGTCCCGGGTGCTCAGGACAGGTGGCTCTGAGGACAGGAGCCCGCGCCTCGGCCAGTGGACACAGCCACGCTCCGGGGCCCCGGGACTGTGCAGTGCTCCTGGATGCCCCCACGGGCAGCAGCGGAGGACGGTCAGCTCGGCTGGGAGCCGAGCTCCTAGATCTGCTCTCAGCACAGATGACAAGTCAAAGGGAAACAAGGGCACGGAACCACCGCCTGCCACGTGCGTGACCAGCAGCAGCACCCTTCACCCCCACGCCTCTCTGGACTCAAGTTCGTGCGTCAGGAGGAGACTGACTGCACTAAAGACACTCCAGAGAAGGTGCGCCCCCCTCGTGCCAGTGAGGGCGCCGAGACGGGGCCCGCACACACGCAGGCGCAGCCCCCGCCTCCACATACGGACACGGCGCTGCCCAGCCCAGCGAGGGCGCCGAGACGGGCCCGCACACACGCAGGCGCAGCCCCCGCCTCCACAAACGGACACAGCGCTGCCCAGCCCAGCGAGGGCCCCGAGACGGGGCCGCACACACGCAGACGCAGCCCCCGCCTCCACAAATGGACACTGCGCGGCCCAGCCCAGCAGCTGCCCCCGGCGCCGGGCAGCAGAGCGGAGACCTGGGTGTGCAAAGACTGTTCAGAGAGTCGGCTCACAGCAGCCCAAGGCTGCGGACCCAGAGGCGCTTCCACGGGCACGCGTCCACGGGCTGTCCATCCCTCCGGGTCCTCCTCAGGACCACACACACACGTGCAAACACTTCCTGGGGAGACGGGGCTGTCGACGGGGCTGCCATCTAGACGCGCCTCCAAACAGCTCCGTGTGGGGTGCGGGTGGCTCTGCTTTGGGGGACAGGACAGGCCCTCACACCCCTGCTGCACAGACAGCTCATGCCCTGGGGAGAGAGACCCGCGCGGCCTGGCATGTGCTGACACCCCTCCACCCCCCCAGGCGACAGGCCTCCCAGGCTGTAGCTGTGCTCCCCACCTCCCACACCCAGATGGGGAGACCAGGATCAGCCTCAGCTCCAGACATCACCTCCTCAGAGACCCCCTCGCCAATTCGCGAGTATCTCTTCCCTCGGGGCCCATGCACAGGGCTCACAACTTCAGCCTGGCCCCCACCCGCCTGCCCAGGTCCTGGGGAGATGTTGACACCACGTCCCCCCCTAGAGAGCCTGACTCCTGGAGGCCCGGTCCCTGGGCCCATCAGCCTGGAGCGAGGCGGGGTGCGCAGTGGGGTGCTAACCTGCTGGACCAGATGCGTATAATTGTCAGGAGGTGGCTGAGAAGGGACTGTGCACGCACACGCACACTCGGGAGTGCTACTGTATCAAGAACAACTCCTGCTGTAACATGCACGCCCATCACAAGGGCATATTCCCTCCATCGCATCTAGAAAACAGGGCTTCTTGAGGGGTGGGCTGGGCATGCTCTGAGGTTGGTCTGTGCGTCACCCCAGAGGCACAGCCACCCCATCACCACGTACATGGGCAGTCATGTGCCAGGGAGCCCTGATGGAGGCTGGAGGCGTCTGTCTGTCTTGACACTGTGCGGGACGTTTGGGGAAATACATTCGGGACGAAGCCTCCAAGGACTTGGGACACCACGTGACCTGCACAGGGGCATCCACTGGGTCCCCAGAAGGTGACACCAGAAGCCTCCAGCCAGAGCCGACAGAGAGGTCAGTTTATGCACAGGATGGCAGGGCAGACATGCACTTTTGAGGCAGACAGCACTGGAGTGCTTCAGGGCTGGCCGGCGCCTGACCGTCCTCCCGGCAGGTACCAGTAGGACGGACGTCAGCAGGAAAGGCCCCGGACACAGCTCCGCCCAGAGTGTGTGCAGCAGGGCCCTCGGAGATGCGTCGTCTGGATAACAGCTGGTACTGAACACAGCGGAGGCGAGCTACTGCCGCCTCCTCTGCACACGGTGGAGCGGCCTCTGCACGCGGCGGAGCGGCCTCTGCACACGGGGAGCGGCCTCTGCATGCGGCGGAGCGGCCTCTGCACAGGGGAGCGGCCTCTGCACACGGCGGAGCGGCCTCTGCACAGGGGAGCGGCCTCTGCACAGGGGAGCGGCCTCTGCACGCAGCGGAGCGGTCTCCGCCGGGCGCCTGCCCCCAGGGGCGCGCAGGGCGGGGCCTACCAGGCGGTGCTGCCGCGGGCCGCGGGCTCCAGGTGACAGAGCAGCTCCAGGGCATGTGCGGGGCTCGTCGCGTCCTCGGGGGACTCCTGGCCGCCGGGCTCCAGCTCCGCGGGCATCCTCCACACGGCGGCGCAGGTCACCACTCTGCTGTCTGCAGCTGCGGGGCAGGACAAGGGAGACGTCAGCAGAGCGCGCTGCCCCCCACCCCGCAGGCGGCGCCCCACAGCCCTGCCCCAAGGAACCGGACCGACCGCGCAGCTCAAGCCCCTGCTCCCCTGCTCCCACGTCATCCTGCTGCCGAAGAAAATTTAATTTCCTCAAAATTGATTTCCTCCTGTTCTTCAATAGTTCTTCAAACAAGGGAGGGAGACGGGGCGAGGGGCGGGGGTGGGCTGCAGCTAAAGCTATAATCACTGTGGGTGCAGAGGTTCTAAGGGCCGCATTAAACGCATTTTCCTTGGAAGCCCCGTGAGAGCGCCAGGCTCGGGGGCGGAGGAGCACGTGTGTGGTGCTCACACATATGTGCTAAATGGTGTCAGTGCAGGTGCAGGCCCCTCAGTCCTGAAGCCGTGAGCACGGGCCGGGGGCCACAGGTCAAGCCCTGGCAGAGAGCAGCCCAGGGCCCGACCTCAACGCAAGACCACTTTGTGGACAGAGAGGCAGGTTCCCTCTTTGCAAGGAGCGTGGCGGCTCCAGGTTTCCGCCCTCTAAACAAGTCCTCTTCTGTGAGCAGATTTTGCAGTGAGACACAAAATAAGATGAAAAGACACAAATGAGACCAAAGAAATAGATTTAACGTTACATGATTAAAAGCTGAACCACGAACTCTTAAACGTAAACTCTTCCAAAATGTGCTGCTTGTTTCTGAACAGCACATGTGCTAAACACCTTCCCCTTTAAAAGTGGTCTTTAATAAATGGTAATAAAAGAAGGAATAGGCTTCAGTGTTAAATCAGTAACTGGTATCAAGTGAAGAATATGAAATAATTGTAGAAAACAATGCCCCATGAGCAGTAATTACTACACAAAAATTAAGAGGGGGAGAAAAAGGACCTTACCACACATTAGAAAAGGTCCCACTTCTTACTACATGCAATGGTCCTTCGATCTAAACACCAAACTAATCAGCCAGGAACCCCACAGCAGTGACCACATGGGAAACGCCTGGCCCCCCGGCGCTGTTATCACAACACCATCATCCCCCACGATCAAACGGTCAGCAGGAGGATCAGGACTTCAACCACGTCTCTCTGATCCCTATCTCAGCGCTCTGTCCATGTACCTGACTGGGTCTGACAGAGCAGGGAATTGCAGCTTAAAGAATCATGGATGTTACATGCAAATTCAGTGTTAACACATCCACCTTTAACCATGCAGAGTAGAGCATGACAGTTTCTGTCTACGAGCGAAATGGATTTTTTTGCTGAGATTTTAACTTTCACAGTCTCACTGCAGAGCCCCTGGGGTTGGCAACAGAACTCCTGAAAAGAGAAAAACTAACTGGTAACTCTGAGTTGGAAGGCAGCAGCAAATGCCCAAAACACTCACCCAGAAGAGGCACAGGTTATTCTAATCTTCCTAAATGACAGAAAGAGAAAGTTCTACCCTGAAAAGTGATGGGGCAAGTGACCTGAGAACGAAACGCTGGCTGTGTGCACGAGACAGCAGGTGACACGTGGCAGAAACAGCTGGTGCGGGAGGGGTGGCCAGCGCTGAGCCCGGCGGCCAGCTCCCTCCGAGTATCCTGCTCCGGAGTTGGACAGGTAACGCTTCCTACAGCTGCCTGCTCACCCAGCAAACCTAACTGCTGCGGGTGAGACGTTAAATGCTTCCCCCTTGAGAAGACGAACGAGACGAGAATACTCTGTGCTACCACCTCTAGCTAATGTTACACCGGAGGTCCTAACTACTTCAGCATGGCAAGAAAAAAAAAAAGCTGTAAGAACAAGAAAAGAATAAAAGTACTATTATTTGCTAATGATTATATGTGTAAAAATCTTAGAATTTACACACAGTAAAAATACAAAGGAAAATCAGCAAAACTGCTAGACACAAAGATGATGTATAAAATTCAACTGGTATCTATAGATTCACGAAGATTTTTTAAAAACAAAATTTGAAAAACTATTAATGATCTAATTAGAAAATGAAATATCCAATAATATCTCAAAAGAAAGAGGTACGAAATGCAAAACACTGCTAACAGAGCAGAGGCCTCACTAACTGCAAGGGCATACCATGTTCATAGACGGGAAACTTCTCGAATGCAAAGAGCCCTGAGTCCTCAAAGTTCCACTTGGCTTTTTTTTTTTTTTTGGAAGAAATGCTAAAATTTACATGGAAATGTGAACTGCCCAGATGGCCAAGACAGTCATGTAGAAGAACAAAACTGGATGGTTTACAATCTGGTATTAATTTACTGCTGATACCCAGTTAGATAAATAGCCCAGAGAAAGAAAAGGGAATCCAGAAATAGATTTCACAGAGATGGCCACCTGATTTAAAACAAAATGACAAAATGATACTTACTGGAGTGGACAAAGGATGATCTTTTCAACAAAAGATGCTGGATCAGTTATGTATCCATGTGAAAAAAAAAAAAAAAAATGAGCTGCATTCTACTTCACAACACATCCAAAAACTAATTCCAGAAAGACTGGAGATCGAAATGAGTAAGGTAAAACCATACAGATCTTTCTAGAATACACAGGAGTATATCCTAACTCTGGAATAAGCAGACTTCTTAATTGAGGCAGAAAAACCACAAATGACAAAGAAAAAGACTGATAACAGGCTACTTTATAATTAAGAACTTCATTCACCAAAAGACATTGGACTTTATCAAAATTTAAAACTGCCGCTCTTGGAAAGACTTGGCTTTAAAAATAACGCAGAACTTGGGAGACAATATTCAGAATACATGTATCTGTATCCTGATAAAGGGCTTGTATCTAATATATATAAAGAATTTCTACAACTTAATAATAAGACAAGTAACCCAATTTTCAAAAGCAGGCAGAAGACTGAATTAGACATTTCACAAAAGAAAACATATGAATGGTCAAAAAGCTCTAGAAAAGATGTTCAACACCAGCAGTAACTGGAGAAAAATGCACAATAAAACCAAAACAAGACAGACTGCATACCTGCCAGAAAGGCTAAACGTCAATGTAAAGGCAACTGTACTCCTCAAGTATTGCTAGAAAGAGTGTAAAATAATTCAAACATTCTGGAAAGCATTTTGGCAGCTGAACGTCCACATACCAGGTGACCCAGCAATCCTGCTCTCAGAAGCTGTCGGGAAGCGTGGCTTGTCGGTAACAGGCTCTGTGACCACTCTCTGACCCCAGCAGTTAAACCTGGCCCCGAAGCGAGAGTGGCCTGCTGGTGGTAGGTGATTGCCAGAAGCCAGTGGGCAGCAATTATCCTAACGACCAACCAGGCCAGGGTACCAGCCAAGGAAGGCCAACTGGTGGACTGACAACAGGAGACGTCCTCCAAGGAATGGAGCAGATGGCCCTCCGCCCCTGTATCGCTGGCCCCCCCCACAGAGACACGCGTCCACACAAATGCCAAGGGAAACAGGAGTGAATGAGCAGGAGGCTGAGGGGAGTCACCCCACTGAAGTCATAGTCCTTCACCCAGGCCTGGGCTCGGCAGTTTCAGACACGGGACCCGCTGATGGGAACATGGCCGGATGCCCCGCGGTCAGGACCCCGCAGCACCAGGCAGGTGTGTAACAAGACACCCCCACCCCCGTCGGTCTCCAGGGACCTCCTGCTGCTTACCTGGGGCTCACACGGCAGGCAGAGGGCCGCACCCTGGCGGCTCAAGGTTCACTGAACCCAAAGCGTCCCACGTCCCCATTAGACTGGGGCGCTGGGGGGCCAGGCGATAAATGAACAAAGCCAGGTCACAGTAGGTGCGCCAGGCCTGCAGACCCACCCAGACAGGCCATTCCCACGGGGCGGACTTACAGCAGGGGGTAAAAGGCCCATCGCCCCACGGCCTGTGGGGTCAGCGGGTGGAAGCCTCAGAAAGGGTTCTTCTCCCGGTCAAAGGGCAGCGGAGACATGGCCTACTTTAAGGGTTAAGGGCATGGCGGGCCGGGGCCTTGTGGACAGCAGCCACAGAGCAGATGCACTCAGGGGGCCGGGAAGAGGACAGGCACGCCCTGCCCATCCTCGCCACCTGCACTTGAGGCTGGAGGCCAACGGGCTGGCCAGAAGCCCAGAGGAGAAGACTGGGAGCCCAGTCAGACCAGAGCAGCCCACAAGGATGCAAAACATCATCAAATGGTTGCAGAACACAAGGTCCAGATCGGCAAGTGCCGTGAGAGTCAGGGCGAGGTGCCTGAAGCAAGGAGACGCCCTCCCTGTGGGGGAGTCAGAGGAAGCTGCTGGGAACAGGAGCAACCTGACCCGTGTCCCCGGGAAGGTGTGGGCACGTGGAAGTGTGCACAGAGGTGCTCTGAGCAGGATCGCAGGCCCGGGGACCTCGGGGCGTGGAGCGTGGCCAACGCTCCCATGTGGGACAGAATGAGGTGAACTAACGCCGAGAGAAATGAGGGCTGGAGCCTTCGAGGACCAAACCAGGAGGGGCCTCGGGGACCAGTCAAGGCGTATGGAGGGCCTGCTTCAGACCAGGGAGGGAGACCAGCAATTCTGAAACCACACCGCATCTGCTGGGAAGAATTCCATCAACAAAAGGCAAGTCCGAAGCCCCTTACTGAAAAACAAACACCAGAACCATCCTGAGGAAGACCAGAAAGCACCAGGTTCAGGGCCTATGGGAGGCTCCTGCCAAGATCACCCGCCTGAGATATGTGCATGGCTGCAGAGTACTGTCAGGGTGCGCTCTCGGTCCAAGGAATACGGTAGGCGTTATCGAAACTCTCCAAGTCGTCAGAAGCAGATGAAATGGAAGGTAAACAGTGCTAAATGAGAAACGCTGGAGGTATACCCATCGAGACACGCAAATTGGCTCTGAAACTCTGAGGGTTTCCATATCTGTATGGATCTCAACTGAGCATTCAACACACATCCACCAGCTATCAAAGAAACCAAGGTGCTTTTAAGAAGGAAAACCCGATCTTTAGAAGGAAAATGCTGTAATGACCACGGAGACGTTCTTCTTTTATCTCTGTTTTCAAAGCGACCCTGAAGTCAGGACCCGCAATGTAACTGCCAGAGTTACTGCTCCTCTCTGGTGACCGGGAGCCCCCCGCCCCACGCCCCGCGGGCAGGGCCACCTTCTACGAGCCCAGTCTCCACCGCAGGTTCAGACCCACGGACGACCCGGCGCAGGCAACTCCCCACCATGCCCCGCATCCTCAGCTGAGGAGACTGAGGCCCAGGGACCCAACTGCCCACCCCGGCTCACGGGGCTCATTCACACCAGCCCAAAGCCCACTGAAGCCCCCTGGCTTGGGGACAGCCCAGCGCTCTGAAGGAGAAAACGTGCGCTGTGAGCTGTGTCTCGAAGGCCCATCTGATGCCAGCCTGTCTTTTACATGTAACACTCGGTCTGAAGGCACTTACTTAATGAGATAAAAAGATAATCGGGCAAATGCATGGAAACAGCACACTTGAGGCTGCCAAGGGCACCCACGCAGGGCGCAGACTGGGTGGGGAGCAGGAGGCCAGGCTTCACGGACTCGGAGGAGATTAGAGCTTTTGTAAGCCTGAGCAAAGCCCAACCAGGGATACAGTCTGATCCGCAGCCGCGGGGGAGGAGGCTTCCGTGGGGCACGGTGACTTGGAATCCGAGGCTATTTTCAGAGACTTCCGCCAGCTGACATGGGCTGAGCAGGATGAATGAGGCAGGATCCGGCTGAGCTGGTGTAACCCACCAGCACCCAGGGAGGGAGGCACGCCCCCTCACCAGCCCCAGTCTTCATGCCGCAGGAGGAAGGAGCCTGCGGCGAGGAACAAAGGGCAGACAGGCGTCTCCCCCAGCGGTGGGAGCCCTGCACCCCGAGAGGCCTGAGGGCGGGTGGGGCGATGCCGCCTCAGGAGCAGGGTCGGGGGACAGGCCGTGAGCACGGCGGGCATAGGCAGGAAGCACGCCAGTCCTGGGCTCTGGCAGCGCAGAGGAGACAGGAGGTGGGCCAGGTCCTCCAGCCCCTGGGGGGTGTGACCGAGGACTCGGGACCAGGCGGGACCTGCCCTGAGCCCCCACGGTGGAGTCACAGCCTCTCACTCGGCTCCTGAGACGGTTCACAGGCCAGGGCCCCGCCTTCCGGGAAACCTGGGCTCCCTTGGGCAACGACCCCGTAGCACCACCCCGAGAACGTCCTGTAGGTCTCCCCCAGAAGCCAGCCACTCCCGGGGCAGTGGTGGCAGGAGGAAAGGGCCCCGTGAGAGCTGACGCGGTCCCCGCCCAGCACACAGCACCCCATCTCACCGTCAGACCCACACACGGCGGCCCAGGCCCCCTCTCAGAGGGCCAGCAGGCACCACGTGCCCGACTCCAGACGGTACAATGGGGAGGGGGCGGGGTCCCCACCCCCCCAGGGACAGCAGAGCCAGTGGGGCAGGAAGGGGGGCATCCTCTTCCCCTCAGAACACCGCGGGGCGGGGAAACGGAGCACATCGGGGGCCCCTGGTGTGCGGAGCTTCCTCACGCCCGCGCTAAACCCACGGGGCACCTGCGAGGCGGCAGAAGGTTCCAAGAGGCGGCTCCCCGGGCCGGTGTGGCCGCTGTCTGGCGTACTGCTGTCCCAGACACGAGACGGCACGGGCACACAGCGGCCTCCTGGAGGACCACCAGCAGCCGGCCCACTGCCGCGAGGCGGGCGGCTCCCGGCCCCCAGCGCCTCGTCCCCGTGCCCCTGCCACAGCCACCGACCCAGGCGGGGGGCTGCCTGTCTCGGGGGGCCACCAGAGGACAGGGCTGCTTTTAAAGGAGACTCAGAGGCGACGGGAAGGGCCTGAGAAGGGCCTGCGCAGCCCACAAAGCTGGGATGCGGCCTACTGCACGCTCCCCTCTCAGCTCCGGAGGCGCCAGCCGCAGCCTGCTCCGTAACAGCCACACAGCTGCCCGGGCACGTCCTGCCGGCCTTCCCGGGCGAGGGGTCTGGGCGCTGCGGGGGAACAGGCTCTAAAAGGGGTCCCGTGAGTGGTGCGGAGCCAGGTGTCCAGGGAGCTTGACCCCCGAGTGGGCCAGAACCCTCATCCCTCCAGGCCCCCGCTGCCTCCAGCTGGCAGCGACCTTTCCGTGGCCTCCCAGTCCAGAGCCCCAGCTGCCCACCCCAGCCGGCCTGCTGGGCCTTCCTCAGGCCTCTATCACCCCCACACTCAGCCAGGTGGAGCCAAGCGACCCAAAAGGCACAGGTGCACACCCATGACCTCCCCCACCCCAGGGCTCCAGCCCAGCCCTGTGCCCCCGGCTCTGCTGGGACCACCCTCGTCCTTACTCCTGAGACCCCCAGAGATGTTCACAGCCCCAGCTGGACTCCACGTGGCCCCAGCGCCATCCTGACTCACCAAGTCTGTCCGGCAGTGCCCGTGGGTGGCGCTGAGCGACCACAGGGACACACCCAGCCCCTGTGCTAGTGCCCAGCAGGGAGCAGGCCAGGGCCGGCCAGAGCCCCCTCCTGACCACCGACCCTGCAGCCCTGCGGGCCGGGGCTGCTCCGAGGCCTCACGCCCCAGCAGGCCTGCTGCAGGCCCCAGAGAGCTCTGCCCTTCTCTGACCCGACTTCCTGTAGATGCAGCACCCCACAGCTGCGGCCGCATGTCTGGCCGAGCGCCCCGAGAACTGCCGCCCAGGGGCTCCTCCTCGTGCTAGACACTGACACCTGACTGCAAACGCACAGACCGGAGCCCACAGGCGTCACGGCTGCGGCTTGGCTCTTGGCGGGTGTGCGTGCTGCCGGGCGGGGATGGAGCCAGCGGGCTCAGGTCGCCGTTGCCCAGGGAACGGCCACTGAAGCATGTGCCCTCCCCAGGCACGGGGAACCACGCTGATGCCCATTACTGCTCTCGGGGTGATGTGGCCAGCGCCAGTTCAGAAGCCTGACTCTGCCCGTGGACAAGCAGGCTCACCTCGGAGCCTGATGAGCAGACACAGCGTCCCTCACAGGCCCAGCAAAGCACAGGGCAGAGAGAAGGAGCCATCTCTGCACCGCACACTCATAAAACCACCCCTGCCAACTAGAAATGAGCACACAGCCCTGGAACGATGGACCGTCCTTTATTTTACTGGAAATGCTCCTCCTTCCTTCTTTATTTTACTGAGGATGGCTCAAAGTGCAGGACATGAAGGGGGATTCCAAAACACAAAAGTAAGACTAACTTAAACCACGTCTGTTTGATCATCAGTCTTTTTTAAATGAACAGGGTCACTTTTTGGAAACTCTGGATCTTTCCGTGAAACACCCACACACATACACACATACACGTAAGTTGCTCGTAAGGTTTGATAACATTTTAGATATTTACAGTACTTTCTCCTGGACAAGCTTCAAGCGCCCAGATCTTTGCAAAGCCCAAAGGCAGCTGAAGTTAGTCACACTGTAAATTTTCCTGCTGAAAAGCTCCTGATGGGCAGGGCTGAGAGGCAGGGGGGCGTGGGGGAGTGTCGGCGTGGTGAACCCAGGTAACAGTCCCTGCTGACACCTGACCTGACCCTCCTCCCCTGCGAGAGGTGACACGCTGGGGGCGGGCTGCGTGGACGGATGCGAGTCCGCAGCCGTGGTCGCGGGAGGCGGGCCTGAATGCCCCCTCCGCTCCCCTGCCCACAGATGGGTCAGCCGCCGGCCCCTCCGCCCGCTCCGCGGCCTCCAGGCCCCGCCCCGCCCAGCGTGCAGCATCAACCCTCACTGCTGCTCTCAGGAGGGCGACTCCTTCCTTGGGCCTCCCTCATGCCCCTCATGGCGCGGGAGCCACCACGAAAGCTGAGTAAAAGCGCCGCCTGTCTTCCCGAGCGCAGAGGACGGCCAGGAAGGCCCTTCCCACGGGGACCCCAAGCTCCGCTCTGGCCCCGCCCCCGGCCCCGCCCAGGCCGCCGGGCTCCACGCGGCACCCCACCCCACGGCTGCTCCCTAGACCGGTCCTGTCCCCCCTCCAGCAGCGGTTCCTGTGAAACCCTGGGCACGCGGCCTCTGGGGCGGAAGCACAGGACCCCACGGGCTCCCAGGGGGCCTGCCAGTGTCCCCCCATCCAGGGCTTGTCCCCCACCACCTCCGACAGGAGTAGAGATCTCGAAGGTGAGTGTGGACAGCGAGGACCTGAGGCTGCAGAAGAGGGCCACACACGACCCGGATTCCTTGCTGGAAAAGCAGGACGCTCTCCAACTGCTCCTCAACCTCTGCTAAGTGACACAGAGGTCCCGTAAAACAGACCACGACCTCATCCCCAAACAGAAAGGGAGCTCAAACACTGAATCTGACCCAGATCTGGGGGCTCTTCAGTAGTTTCAGAAATTTTCATTAAAGTTACCCAACTTCTCTGAAAATAGACGATGGTGAAACAGCAAACGTTACGACTGGGAAAAGGTCTGCTAGGGCGTTTGGGAAGTCCTTCTGCCTCTCTGACCGGCATCATCAAGCAGATGACAGCCATCAGTGATGCAGGGACAACTACTGTGAAAAACCAAAGTGCTCCCACTACAAAAGCAGGCCATGGCCAGGTCCTTGGAAGAAGAGATGCTGGCTGGAAATGTCACTAAGCAACAGGGCCCACCTCCTCTCCTCTCCCCCGCCCTCCCTCGGGCTCCTCAGGTGTCACTCCTGAACCCTCAGCCACGTCCGGGTGGCAGACACTTGAGTCCAAACGTGAAGATACCAGGGGCAATCCTCACCATCTTGGAGAAAAGCTTCCGCTGAAAACTGGGTCAGGCGCTGCAGGATGGTGGAGACACACCCCACCTCACAGCCTGACCTCTAAAAACAGTCTCGTCTTACTCCAAACGCGCAACAGCGGGCCCTGCGCACGCGGGAAGTCTACTGAGGGCCCAGGGCCCAGGAGGGCCCAGGGCCTTCCGTCAGCCGACTCAGCGAGTGGCTGGGGGGGAGGGTACTCACAGAACGCAGCCTGGACCTCCCTCAGGGCCACCGCGTCCCCAGACCTGGACGTGGACGGGCAGCAGCCACCCTGCTGCAGCCACAATGCGTTCCCCCCAAGCCCCCACGCACACCCACCGTCTCCCGGAGCAGACTCCACGCCCAGGATTCCCACCCAGGCTCACTCTCTGCCGCACTCACTGCCCGCGGGGCTCTCTTCCCGGGACAGAACTGTCTATTCCATCTCCCCACCAGCTGGCGAGGGAGGCTGGAGTCAGGCCCCTGCCACCATCCTCCCTGGCCTCTGGGCACCCACTTTCTGCCTCCCTTCTCAGCCACCCTGAGGCCACTCCGCCTTCTATCTGGCTTTAAATAAAGGACGCCAGCCTCAGAATGTTCCGTCCTTCCAAGCGGACAGGGGGAAGAAGAACTGACACCACCCAGACACCCAGGACCACACCTCCACAACCAACAGCAGGAACCTGGGGAGGAGACAGAGACCCAGGAGGCAGGCGAGGGCTGAGAGTGCCCTGGGTGCTGGCACCCTCGCCGGGATACCGAGGGTCATAAGGAAGAACCTCTGCGTTCCATCACAGGTTCATCATAAGAGATGCTGCCTCCAGACTTCAGTTATCCATGATGGCCCATCTCCGGAACCCTGCTCCCAGGTGATGAGCATGAAGTGAGCTTGGTTTAGCTCACAGGAATTCTCTTGACCACCTGTGAACGGCTCCAGGAGGAAGAAATTCACACATTCCCCTGGGGGCCTGAAGGGAAGGAGGAAGCGTCTGACTTTGTTTCATGCCCTTTCAGTATAAAAGCGGCAGGGATTCTGACTCTGGCAAGATGGTTCCTTGGGGGGCACAAGCCCACTGTCTTCTGTCTGCTGGCTTTCTGAGTAAAGACGCTATTCTCTGCCCCGCCAGCTCGTCTCTCCATTATCAGCCTGTCCTGCAGCAAGCAGAGCGAGCCTGGACTCCTAACAGTAGGGCACGGAACCAGCCCCCCGTCCTCGCCACAGGCAGGCTAGCAACTTGACTTTCAAACCACAGAGATGCCGACGGCACCTCCTTTTCAGCAGCAACTCATCCACCTCCCCGCAGCCCAGTGACCGGATGCAAGACACGCTTCCCTGTCCAGCGCTGAACCTGAACCGCTCCTCATCCAGGCTCCCCGGCATCCCACCTCCACGATCAGGGCCAAGGCCAGGGCTGTCAGGACATGGGGCATCACACACACCAGAGGCCCCGGCTGGCATGGCCCCCACGTCCACCCTCTACCCCACAGCACTGGTCCCTGGTGGGGATGGGGGGAGGCTCCAAGGGCCTGTTCTCGAGCCCTGGACATGCAGAGCAAGCAGCAGCTGGACAAACACCCAGGGGACAGAGAGATGCGTGCGCCTTCCTCCCCCGCTGCATGTCCCACCATCCTGAGAGCTGGGCCTGCAACCCCTCCAGAACCCAGGCCACCAGCCTCCCGCCCCACACGGCGGCCCAGCCGCTCCTGCTCCCTGGACTCTTGCATGCTGCCCAGCTCAGGCAGCCCCTGGAGCGGGAGTTTCCCAGACCTGTGCATAGGTGTGACACGCGCACACACACGCGCGCACACACACTGTCCCCCCTCCCGCAGGTGCTCGAGCTCCCCCTCGTCATTGAGAAGCCTGCCCCTGAGCCACGCCCAGCCTCGCAGGACCCAGGCCTCTCGCTGCACCTCCCCGACGTGGTCCTCCACAGGATCTGTATTTACACTCGCGTGTGAGCCAGGGCCCACCCCCAGGTCCACCCCGGGCCGGCAGGTGGAGACGGCCCAGGACAGAGCCAAGCGGTCATCGCCATGTCACATCAGAGACACAAGACCCGCCTTTAAACACAGAAGGGTACAAAGCAACGACCCTTACGGTGAAGGTGGTTTTTGTCACTGATACGTGTCGGGGCGGGGCGGAGTGTCAGACTGCAATTTGAAAGTCAGACGTTCCCGGGGAACCAGAACACCGTCAAGAGAAAACCTCCCTTAAGCCACGGTCACAGCAATCCACTCCGGCTGACGCCTCTGGGAGTGTTTTGTTTTGTTTTTTTTTTTATTCAAATATTTATTGACCAGCTAGGGAAATACATGGTCAGAGGTGAGGCAATTGCACAAATAGAAAGCAAAGTATAAGGTTCACTGAATCACAGCAGGCAAAGTGTTTTAGAAGATCAATTGATTGCTTCCAGCCTGGAAGGGGCATGGGTGGGTGGCCAATCAGGAAAGGGGATTGATATTAAAATAGAAGACTTCAGACTGGACTGCTGATGATACTCAGTTTGGACTATATGTGTCTCTCCTTTTCCTCTCCCCATCTTTGGGCTTAATTTACCAGTAGCTCCCAGGACTGTTCAATGCGCTTTTTCTATACTTGCATTTCTGCTTTAAAGTCTTCTACAGAGCTAGGTCCTTTTGGTGTTTTAGGTGTTTCTTCCTGTTTTTTGAAGGATTCTTGACCTTTTGATCTTGGTGTTGATGGTTTTGAGTCTTTTCCATTTTGGTTCGATTTTTGTGCATTTTTGGCTGGAGTATCACATACAGATTTCTCTATTGGAACTTTTTCTTCAACTTCCTCATCAAAATCGTCATCATCATCATCGTCTTCGTCATCATATTCTTCATCAGCAGCAAGCTTTACTTTTTTCTGGGGAACCTTGCTACCACTTCCAGGGGCAGAACGCTTTCCAGATATACTTAGGAGTTTCACATCCTCCTCTTCATCTTCCGACCCTGCATCTTCCTCCACAGCTCCTAAGTGCTGTCCTCTGATATGCACAGGCCCTGAACCACACCTCAACCGTAAGACCGCAGGGGGTGTAATTTCAAAGCCCCCAAGAGAAACCGTTGGCTGCACAGACATTTTCAAAGTTGCCAGTGTTACTTTAACTGGACTTTCTTCTTAATTCATTGCCTCTGCTTCAACAATGTGTAGCTCATCCTTTGCTCCAGCCCCTAAACTGACCGTTCTTAAAGATAACTGGTGCTCATTTTCATCATTATCCACCTTGAAGTGATAATCTCTGTCAGCCTTTAGTTCACAACCAAAAAGATAGTTCTGGGACCTCAAGGGGCTCGCGTCCATGTCCACTGAATCCTCCATGGGTTGGCGGCACACACTTATGTGGGAGAGAAGCCGGACGGAACTAAACGACTACCATTCGAACGAGCAGCCGCGCAGGACGGAATCACGCCAGGGACTGGGAGTGTCTCCTAGGGGGTGTTAATTCCGACTCGGGCTTCGAGACACGGGCTGCCACCTGGCCGTCCATGCTCAATGCCCCAGGGTTTGCCCAGGACGAAGGTGATGGGGCGAGGGCGAAGCAGGCCCAGGGAAGGCAGGGTCAGAAAGGGGACAAGACGCAGGGGCAGGACACCATGTCCCCGTCCTTCTGTGACCAGCCAGGCTAACGGCCACCAGACCACGTGTGTCTGTTTCTGCCACAAGAGGGACACAGAGGAAGCCCGTCTCGTCCCCTCACGCTACAGGCCAGGCCAGGAGGGGGGCTCCCGGGGGAAGCACCCAGGCCTGGGGATCCTCTCCACCCTCAGGGAGCCAGCCCTCCACTTTCCAGTCAGGATGGAAAAGAGACCTGACCTTCAGCTTCTCTCAAGCTCCCGAGACTCCCTGGCTTCAATGAGGGTGCGTGGTGGTCCTGAACCCAGCCTCCACGTGGAGGAATGAGCACCCACCGGGTGTGAGCGCCAGCGCCCGCAGTGGTGAGGACGGCTGGGGCGGGGGGCACAGCTCAGAGAGAGCTCACGGTCACACCCAGCGTCACCACTCAGACACTTGGAGGTCAAGAATTCAATTTTTTTGTAATTAGGATTCACATGGAGGCAAAATGGGATGGCGTCTTATGTGAACAGCGCACAGTTCATTACATACCTGAGTGCCTTCTCTGTATCTGAGTCTGCTGGGCCCTGAATATTTATCATTTGTAACCTTTCTGCTTTCAAAGGGGGAGCTAGGAAGGATAGCTGCTTGCTAAATGCCTTACGATATAGGTCAAAATAATACTGTAAAAAAGGTATATTTTTAAAAGTTTTACCCAAGTATTTACAATGTAACCTCCGTTAAGACAACAGGTTTAAAAATGAGCAGCTGCACTCAGGCAGCTTCCGCCGAGATGAGGACCCTGGTGGGGAGACAGAAGCAATGCCTATTTCCTCGTAACAGGTTACCAGACTCAAAGTCTGCATCCGCCCTCCAAGCTCCTGCGCTGAAATCCCGGCCCCCAGTGCAGCGGTGTCAGGAGGGCCTTTGGCAGGCGTCAGGTCATGCGCGGAGCCGCGGGACGGGGCTGGTGCTCCTGTCGGAGACGCACACCCCTTCACCCCCAAGGGCACTGTCAGGGGATGACGAAGCCGGTCCTCACCAGCTGGGTTCCACTCAAAGATGATAAATTACCTCCTTTTGAAGCTCGCCTTCTGGGATCAGCAACCCGGCTCCTAGCAACACACAGGGGACTGGATGGAGAAAGGCCTTCTCCCTCCACAGGCAGAGGCGGGCCCTCAGACCCCGAGGGGAGCAGGCCTGCGCCCACGGTTGGCTGAGGGATTCTCCTAAGCAGGCCTCTGGGTCGGAGGACGCGCTCGCCCCTTCCAGCTGGGGCAGCCCGTTCCACCCGGGGGCTCAGGATGCACGTGCTGGGGTGAACACGGCTGAACCACGTTGACTTAAAAACCAATACTCGGGAAAGTATTTCCAGTCAGTTACATCAGTTTGAGAGTTCACGTCTGGGTGCGCTAGAGCAGAGCCCCGGGGACCTTCTCATCGGCTCCTCAGTCCACAGAGCCGCACAGAACCTCCAGAGTGGGAGGGAGGAGCAGAGCCCCTGCAGAGCATCTGTGGCGAAGGAGGGGGACGCTGCAGCTCAGCGTTCGGAAACTTCTGGGCCCACAGCAAAGAAACCAATTCCCCTGAACTCGACCAGCCCTGGATCCAACACGGGTGCTGGCGGGGTGTCTGGAGGGAGCCCCTGCCTGACACCCGGCCCCCACTCAGGGAGCAGGATGGCCCTGCCCTCTCAGGTAACAGGGAGAGCTGATCTTCAAAAGGGGAAAACAAACATCAACACGCTAGAAGGATGTGTTTGGTTTCAAGTCACTCACAGAAAGGAACCATCACAGCACGTGTAGTAAATGGAGAACTGTCATCTCCCAGGCGCCCCTCCCAAGCTCCCCTCTCTGAATCCAGGCCCTCGGCTCCGTCAGGCCACCCCACCTCCTCCCTGCCCCGCGGTTTCCTCTCTGTCCCTAATTTTGTCTGTGTGGCCTCTCAGCGCACTCATGGGCCGCAGGAAGCGAGCGCAACGGCTGGCACTGGATGGAGGAACGGGGAGGAGGGGACGTCCAGGAGGGGCAGGCCTGTCCTCGGCCGAGTGGTCCCCACCAGGAGAGCTGGCGCTGGGCGCACGGCCCATCTCTGACCGCCCCACCAGCCCCTGCCGTAGGCACCGCCGCTGCTGGGGTACCGCGTAGGGCCTGTCCTCCCCCGCCCAACCCAACCGCGAGCTCCGGGGAGAGCAGGGTCTCCTCCGGACAGGGCAGGGTCTCCTTCGGGCAGGGCAAGGGGCACCTGGCATGCAGGCGGCCGGCATCTGGGGCTCTGGGTGGCCCGGTGAGAATGGGAACCGGCTGGGCCTCCACATCACCCCTGTAGACCCGGGGTGGTAACTGGAGGTGGCCCACCTCCTGGCACAACACACAGCCCTGGGGCCTCAGCCGCATCCACAAAGCTGCCTCCGTCGATTGAAAGAGGAGGTGACTTCAGGACGCAGGGGAATGAGAGGGCGCTTCAGTCGTAATGGGAACCGGGCCCGTCTGGCCATCGAGGGCAGTGCTGGGAATACACCAGGGACTGGCCTGGTGGCTCCATCGAGGGCCAGGCCCACCGCAGTGCCAGGGACCCGCTCCCACCTGGAGGCCACGGCACTGCGGCCACCCGGCCCCCCACCCACAAGCTGACAGCTCTGCAGCCCCCACACCGGCGACCCCACTGTCTCGTGTGGCCACCTCCAACCCGAGGAGCCCAGGCCACGTGCTGTGTCCCGGCTGCAAGGGAAACAGGAAACTTGATTTATTTCCATGAGGGGAAACAGGACTAATAACCTAGGAAATTCCCCCAAATACAGGAAGAAAATTCAAAAGATGAGGCGCCCCAGATAAGTCCCTGACTTGATTTCTCAGTGGTCTGCCCTGGGCTCGAGGGAAACTTCCAAACCAGTGATGGAAAAACAAGGAATCCCGGAAGAGCTCCGCCCTCTGCTGGCCGAGCCCACCGCCCGTCACACCACTTGGCACAGAAGCACGCTGAGAGAGGTGGCCAGCAAGTGTGAGAGCTGGGCAAACAGCTCCTGCTTGACTGCAAATGGAAGGTTTTCAAATCTTATATAGTGACATCAGACCAACTAGTGAAGAATAATTATCACAGAACTTTTTACTCAAAAATAACCTGCAGAAACGGTTTCATGGTTTAAGATGGAGACTTTCTTACTGGCATACTTTTCCTGTTTTTCTAACTGTAACTCTGTAAGGAATGAGCACCGTCCCCAAGCACAGAGGTAAGGACATCGACTGGAATGGCTGAAGTGGCCCCAGGCCGTGGCGGGGAGAGGGCAGGGGGGCACCTCCGGTAACGTGGTGCAGAGGGAGGACCACTTAGGAAACTACATCCCCATTTTTAAACCAAAGGCAAAATAAAAGACAAAAACAATACAAACAAAAGTATATACATACATAGAAAATGACACAGCTGATGTCAATATATGTCGAGAAAACCTTGAGATAATTATATTTTTTAACAGAGGAGGGCAGAGAGACCTACATGGGAGGTTCTGTACTTCTCCAGGAGCAGACTTGAAAAGTCATGTGTGTAGAGCAAACGCCAAGAAAACGATATAAAGCAGCATATTCAGAAACATCATAAATGAATCAAATGAGATTTCACAAACTTCAAGTAACCCACGGGAAGGTAAGAAAGGCACAGTGATGAGAAACCAAGACAGAAAACAGGTAACAGAACGGCCGCTTCCGCCCTCACACACCCATAATTTAGACAAGAACAGTCTGAGTGAAAGTCAGCCATTCAGTCATGTCCACCTCTTCTCGACCCCGTGGACTGTAGCCCACCAGGCTCCTCTCTCCTTGGAATCCTCCAGGCAAGAATTCTGGAGTGGGTTGCCGTTTCCTTATCCAGGGGATCTTCCCAACTCAGGGATAGAACCCAGGTGACCCACATTTAGGGCAGACTCTGTACTGAGTCACCAGGGGAGCCTTAACACCGTTAAACACAGTCTAGATACACCAATTAAAAGAGAGCAGCAGGATGAATTAAACACATACACATGCTCCAACAATAAACTGTTAGCAAAACAGCTCACCTCCAAAAGCGAAGGGCATCCTGGGTAAGAGGAGGGAGGTGCTCCCCTGCAGCCGCTGCCTGCCCAGGACATTTCGCCTTCAGGGGGCCCACACCTGCTTCTCATCTACTGACACCCATGCTGTCCTTAACAGTAGGTCAGCAGTGGTGGAGGTAAACCACTCCTTAAGAGGAGGCCAGCAGTGGTGGAGGTAAACCAGGAGAGGATCAGGGAAGACAGACAGCGTCAGCACGGACACACCTCCAGAGAACTCTGCTCCCCTGACCTGGACAGCACCGGGAGGTCAGGGAAGCTCTAGAACATTTCGTCTTTAGCAGAGCCCCCACCTCCCACCCCCGCCTTTCCCGACACACACAGCCCAGTGCGCGGTGGTGGAGGGGACAGGCTGGCTCAGGAAAGATAGACTGACAGGCAGGCAACTGGAGGAAGAATGCTTGAGGAGGGATTAGCATGAAAATCAGCCAGAGAACTGGCAGACTGCGGCGGACAGGGGGCAGAAGAGCAACGTAGGGCCAGCTCACAGAGGACGTGGGGCAGGTGGGACAGCCCCTTACCGGGCACCCGAAGCCCACAGTTACACTTCCCGCTGCACAGACACAGACAGGCCCAGAACGGCCCCTAGGTCAGGGGACGACAGGGGGCCAGGACAGGCTCCCAGATGCTCCGGGCTAGTGGTGAAGCCAAGTGACAGCCTGCATCTGTGCTTTAAAAAACAATCTGTTCTAGGAGTCAAATTACAATGGTCAAGGTGAGACCTGAAGGCCCAAGCTGGGGCCTGAGCAGGAGAGAGGAGACGGGAGGTGGGGGGAGGAGTAGGGAGCGAGGCCAGGAAGAGGTCAGCACGTGCATCTGACCGTCACCCTTCAGCCTGGGGGCTTCAGCAGCGGGCCCAAGCGCCCCTCAGGCTTCCTCTCACTCCCACCCACAGCCACAGTCCCAGAAAGACCATGGGCCACCCCCAAACTGCGCGCCTGACCATGGGCCCAAGACGCTGGGCCCAGGACAGCGCAGTGGCCCCCGTCGTCCCCAGCTCACTGTAGAGGGGGCAGGGGGACGCCGCAGCAGTATTTCACCGCCGCCGCTCTGTCAGCCCTTCACTGCTCTAATTTCCCGAGGACCCTGCGCCGCCGTGATCTACAGTCTTCCTGACATTTCACCTTCCGCTGCTGAAAAATTCATCTGGTCCTGATGTGGGCTGCTCTCCCCCGCGCGCGGGGGCGCGAGATTGATTCCGCTGCCGGTAATACCAGCTGCCACTCACCCAGCCTTCCCGGGGTCGCGGGAGGCGCGGAGCCCGCCGCCAATTGGATGGGAGCTTCTAAAAGCCCCAACTCATCGCCCTTGTGTGCATCCTTTTACCTTTGTTCTCCATCTTGAGTTCACTTGCTTTTTGGTTTTTTTTTTTAAAGAGCGTCTGTTGGTCTTCCTGAGATTTCACCAACACGCAGAGATTTTTCTCATTTTCAGGTACTTGCACCTTTCTTTAACGACTATTTTCGCAGGGTTTTATGTCTGGCGACTCACAGAACCACACAGTGACATGAATGACACCGACAGAAGCAGGAGCAGGGTTTCCTACGGTCCTCGGGGTCAGGGCCCCCTCCTCCGCCCCCTCTCGTCGCTCTGGGATCTTGTAAAATTGCAGGTCTGACCCCGAAACCGCCTGGCTGAGGGGGCTAGGGTGCATCACTCCGGCCTGCCCTTCCCGTGGCTGCTCCTAACCCCAAGCCTCCTCCCGGAAAGTCCTGCTCTTGCCGGGGGCCCAGAGCACACGGTGGTCACCCGGCCCAGCTGTCCACAGGTGTATGCACAGCGCCTGCCCCCACCACCCGCTCCAGCGCCGCGTTTCTCCTGGAGACCACCAGCGCCATCGGCTCCTCCAGAGCAGGCCAAGGGGCGGGTCCAAGCCACGCCCACCCCAGCCACGCCCTGACCGGACTCTCAAGGCCCCTCCCCTTCCGGCCACGCCCCCCGCCAGGCTTTCCTTCTAGCCACGCCCACCCCAGCCACGCCCCCACCGGGCTCTCAAGGTCACGCCCCTTACCAGCCACGCCTCCCCGCGGCAGTCCTCAGGGCCACCCAAGCCCTGCCTGGCCATGCCCCCTCCCACATCCCAAAGAGTGTCATCAGAACAGAGGGCAGGCCTTCAAGGTCTCACCTCTAGTCAAAACACAACAGCAAAGCGTGTGCAGGGAGGCCTGTGGTGCACCCGATGGGTGGACTGACTTCTGGAACCCAGGAACACCCCGAGTGATGGAGGCTGGTTACCTAACTTTGGGTCTGAGAACCCAATCAGGACAGAAGCCTCCCCAAACCTCTTTCCAGACCTCTCACATAAGTAAACGAGTCATATATCCACTGCTCTCAAGGACTGAACTATGTCCCCCCCGACCCACACACTCAACGTGCTGAAGCCCTCACCCCAGCACCTCAGCATGTGATGGTTCAGGCAGACAAGGCCTTCAAAGAGGCGATTCAGATGAGGTCATTAGGGTGGAGCCCTGATTCGAAAGGACCGGCATCCACAGGAGAAACGGGCTCTGGGACACAGCCAGGCCCAGAGGGACGGCCACATGAGAGGAAGTCGAGGGGAGGGCCCTCGGGGGACTCCTGGACCTCAGCTGCGATTGTCCACGCACGTCTGTGGGTTCTGCCATGCAGACTGGGGCAAATGGAGACTGTAAGCAGGGCAGAGCACCGTGGAAGGAGCCACCTCGAGATGGTCCAGCCTCACAAAGCCAGGGCAGCTGGCGGCCCCGCCTGCATCTCTGGGGAGAGCAGGAAGGGGGAGGGAGACAGGGGCAGGGAAGAACAAGCAAGGCCAACAACATGGCTGGGGTTGAAGGAGGAATCAGGCACAGGGTTTTTTAGTCTTACTGGAAAAATTAATTCAAATTGGGCTTTGTCTAAGCACCACCTCGTGGCCTGAAACCTGGAGGAAGGATCATAAACAAGGTCCGCTGATGAATGACAGCGAATGAAGCCCTGACGAGGTATCCAGCGGCCAGCCCGGGGGACCACATCTTATTTAATATCTTCATTAGCGATCTGGAAGGAGCGGTAAACAGCACATTAATTAAATTTCCAGATGATACTAAATTTGGAGGTGCTACAGGAAGTCAGTGAGGACATGGAAACGAGGCAGATGGGATCCAAAGAGGTTAGTAAGAAGCAATCCAGGATTCCGTCTCCAAAAACAGAAGCTAATTAAAAACTTCCCCCATGTTCTGGAACTCCATCTAATTCCCGTCAGATGGCTGCACAAGAACAATGCAGGCGGCCCTTGCGGTCCGAACTCACTGTCCAGGCCTCCGTATCCAAAATCGGAAACTGGAAGGAGTGAGCCAGGCTCAGATGAACCCGGCAGTCGGAACCCTCCTCACCTGCAGTTCAAAAGCCAGAGGCCAGATGGCTGGCGGGAAGCTGCTGTGTAACAAAGGATGCCCTGTGGCCCCCAGAGGGCTGGGATGGGTGGCGAGGCTCAAGAGGGAGGGGACGTGTGTTTACTTATGGCTGACTCACGATGCTGTACGGCAGAAGCCAACATGATATTGTAAAGCAGCTACCCTCCAGTTAAAAGCGAGAGGCCAGTACAGGCTCTGGTAACACGGTACAGGTCACACAGCCCGGTGCTGAGAGGAAGAACACCAGCAGGTTTGGGACATTTGGGACAAGCAACAAAGTACTGGGTCTGTAAAATATGATGGATTTCTAAAGAGAGAACAGGGTCCTGTGTTAAGATCATTGATCTCATCGGCCTCTAAACGCCAAGATTTGAACATTATCACAAACATCACTCAAAAGTGGGGACCATTATGTGTCTGTTCTTGGTGATAAAAACCAACAAGAAAACATCTTTATAACAAAGAGTGTTTACAAAATCCTTGCCCCAGAAACAATGTTCTCAAAGCCTGAAAGAATGTGGGTCAGGGGCTCTGGAATCACCAACGAATCACCGTAGCAAGGTCCTGCTTGGAAGTGCGGTAAAGCAGGGTTAAATCTGATACCGGGCACCCCATGCTCCCGGCAGGGTCAGCACCACACCCAAGATGCAGAAGCCACCCAAGTGCCCATTGCTGAGTGAGTAGACACAGGAGGCGTGGTGTGGACACACAGCAGACCATTGCTCAGCCGTAAGAAGGCACTCTTCATTAGCAACAACATGAATGAACCTGGAGGGCATTACGCTAAGTGAGATGAGGTATCAAATGCAGAATGACAAACCCTGTATGATCTCACGTGTATGTGAGATCTAGGAGAAAAAAAAAGAGAGAGCTCACAGCTACAGAGAACAGAGCGGTGGTCACCAGAGGTGGTTTTGGGGGCATGGAGAATTGGGTGAAGGGGGTCAGGAAGTCCAAACTTTCAGTTATGAGATACATGGGTCCTGGGGATGTAACATACAGCACAGCGACTACAGGTGACAATGCGTGCTGTCTCAGTCGCGCAGCCCCATGGACTATAGCCTGCCAGGCTCCTCTGTCCATAGGATTCTCCAGCAAGAATACTAGAGTGGGTAGCCATTCCCTTCTCCAGGGGATCTTCCCGACCCAGGGATCAAACCCATGTCTCTTGCATCTCCTACACTGGTAGGCAGATTCTTTACCACTGCGGCCCCTGGGAAGCCCCCAGCTGACAACACTGTACCGTACATTTCAGTCTTTGGCCATACCACCTGAATGCGCCCGATCTCATCTGTACTGCGTATCTGAAGGTTGCTGAGAGTTTAACTGTATGTGACTCAAATCGTTATGGTGTACACCTGAAACTAACACAGGTTATATGTCAATTATATCTCAATAAACTGGAAAAAATCCTAATAAATGAACTGCCCGCACCTGGCACCTTAGCATTCAGAGGTAGCTGTCATAATCACCACATTTCCTCACGTGCAGAACGAGATGGTGCAATGGTGAGAGTCAGCAGCAGTGTGTGACCTGCCCAGCACCCACCATGAGCCATGGGGTGGGGCTTCGGCCCAAATCTCCCAGGCGAGCACCACGCCCCACATGCCTGGCGCCGGCCTCCAGCCAGGCCCTGTAACGGGCCACTCCTCAGCCCTGCACCTCAGTCCAGGCCATGCAGAAGCTCTGCTTCCTCTGCACAGGCAGGCAAGCGGTGGATGAGCCGGAGATGGGTGGGGCTATGTTTCTCTTCTCCAGGGCCACCTTCTACTCCTCACTAACGGATAAATCGTTCAGGGGAACAGGCAACAAAGAAACACGCAGTTTTTTTGGCAAGGAAGAGTTAATCATATCTACATCCTGAAGGAAACAGCATTGGAACAAAACAGTAACTTGATCCCAAAATAATATTTCACATGGCTGGTTTCCCATATCTCACCAGACACAGGGACCCCAGTGAAGGACCTCCACATGAACCCCAGATGGAAGAGGAGCTGACGAAACACACACCTAATGATCACGTGGCAGACACACCCCCCGCGCACGGCACCCACGGAACCGCAGGCCCTCACCCGGGCTCCTGCTCCTGGCGACGTCATCTTTGGCAGACACTGGTCAGCGCACAGCACTCTCAGTGAGGAGAAGCCCGTCGGATCTATGTTAGCCACAGAGCAAGAGAGCCCAGAAGACCTGTACATGTTAAAATGGGGTGCAGACCACTTCCATTTCCTGCCCGCTGTACTCAGTCTGGGGTGGGGAGGACACCTGGGGCCGGCCCTGTGGGGAACCCCCACATCTGCAAGGCTGGGGTTGGCACAGAGCTCCCGGGGGCTCCCCAGAGACTGCTCTCCCCAGAGAACCTTCTGACTTCTTTTCAATGTGCTCATCCTCGGCACCTGGATCTGGGGAGAAGACTCACCTCTCGCCTCCCAGCTGAGCACCTACTGCCTGAAGGAAAGGCGTTCCCTCCTTCCACATCCCACATTTAAAGTACAGGAAAAACTCAGAAGAATGGTGAGTTTAAACCATTAAATGGTGAGTAGCGTCTGGAGTAGTGTCTGGAGCCAGAGACCCATGCTGCGCTGGTGTGTGGCCCCCAGATGGACCAGCCGGCTTTAAACGGGCCCCCTCCTCCCCCAGGTGGGACTCTGACCAAAGAGATGCTGTTCGCGGTCAAGGGCACCGACCGGAACAGGATCCAAACCCCAACCCTGTCCCCACCAGACACGTGAACTTGACAGCCGCTCAGCCTTCCTATGCCTCGGTTTCATCAGTAAAATGGGAGTGAGACGAGCGGCCGCTCCTTGAAGTGTTGAAACAGCGTCTGACGTCCTGGGCCAGCAACCTTCACGCCAGCTGCTGCCACTCTCGTGGCTGCTGACAAAGGAGGCATGGTTCTGCTGTAATGACTGTCACGAGCTTAAATGCAAGTTATCACTCACCAAACCAGGTCTATAAACCAAACGTGGCAAAATCCATTAAACCCAAGAACATTACAGTCTCCCAAGGCAGCAGAAACAGAAGCCAAAATACATAAATGGGACCTAATCAAATTTATAAGCTTTTGCACAGCAAAGGAGACCATGAACAAAACAAAAACACAATCTACACAATGGGAGAAAAATATTTACAAATGACACAACTGACAAGGGCCTGATTTCCAAAATATACAGAGAGCTCATACAACTCAACATCAAGACAATAACCCAATCAAAACATGGGCAGAGAGTCTAAATAGAAATTTCTGCAAAGAAAACACGTGCTGTGTACTGTGCTCACTCACTCAGTGGGTCCAACTCTTTTCGAAAAGATACATGCAGGTCAATGTTCATCACAGCCCTACTTACAACAGCTAAGACATAGAAGCAGTCCAGATGTCCATCAACAGATAAATGGATAAAGAAGATGTGGTACATATATACAAGGGAATACTATTCAGCCATGAAAAAGAATGAAATAACGGCATTTGCAGCGACGTGGATGGACCTGAAGATGATCATACTAAGTGAAGGAAGTCAGAGACAGATATCAGAGGACATTACTTACATGTGGAATCTGAAATACGATACACACGAACTTATTTACAAAACGGAAGTAGACTCACAGACACAGGAAAAAATACATGTGGCTACCAAAGGGGAAAAGGTGGGAAGGGATAAATTAGGAATCTGGAATTAGCAGACAAAAACTACTCTATGTAAAACACCCAAGGGCCTACTGTACGGCACAGTAGTATCTTCAATGTTGGTTGAATAAACCATAATGGGAAAGAATATGAAAAAGAATAAATACATGTGTATGTATAACTGAATCACTTTGCCGCACACCAAAAACTAACACGTTGTAAAGCAACTATAATTCAATAAATTTAAAAAAAAACAAAAACCAGACCATAAAGCCTGCAGCGTCTGCTCCTGCTGGGGATCTAGAGATTGGCAGGTGAGGAAGTTACACCGCGGTTCCTTTCGGAGCTTACAAGGAGGAGGAAGAACTCCAGCCTCTGAAGACCACACATAACCTCTCTGAGTGATAAAAGGACACAATTCCTGCCTATAGTCGCACCCATTCCACACGGCATGTCACTGGGTGAGAAGTGAAAGGTTCTAGGCCTAAGAAGTGGCTTCCTGAACCAGCCGGGGCACTGGGACCCCCTCGGTCACCTTCACCCCTCAGAGGAGCCCGCTCAGGCCTGGGGCGCTGCCGAGGCCCCCATCACCCCCCCAGGTTCTGTGTACACAGGGCGGACGCCCGACTGCAGGCCGAGGGAAGAGGAGGCCGTCTCTGGAGGGACGCCCGCCAACCCATCGCGGCAGGAGACGGTGGCAGGACCTGGAGGCCACCCGCTGGGAAGGGGACCAGGGAGGGAGGGGGGCCGGGGAGAGAAGGGCGGGTCATCGCCAAGCACTTCCAGCGACACAAGACGCCTCCGTCCCCTAAACAGAGCTCCCACCTCGGCCGCGCCGGCCACGCCTGAGCCAGGCAGAGAGCCGTCCTGCAGACCGGCCTGCATCTGCCTGCTGGACGTGGGGACCTGTCTGAAGGACCCCGTGAGTCCGGGGGTCAGCAGATGCACGCGCTTTGCTTCCCCTTCACGATGCTCACTGGACACTACACGTGACGCTTTGGTGCCTGAGAAGCGAACGCCACGCTAGAGACCACGTTGATGCTGCGACCTCCAGCATCCCACTGCATGTCTCTGGTCCTCCCGGGACCCCGACGGGCGCCGGACGGATAGGAGGGCAGCTTGCTCAGAGCAAGTATCTGAACGTCTAGGTTACTTCAGCCTACTGCAAACTCGCTATCATTTTCCAACAAAGAACAGAACTCGGCAAGAAGCTGTCTGCCTGCAGGTTGTAGCGACGGAGGCTGTGTACATGCTAAAGGGTCCCAGAGACGGGAGGGTGAACCGGGGCTGGGCGGAAGCCCATGGGGGCGTGGCAGCACGCGGCGCACGGCACGCTGAGAGGCGTGGCTCCCAGACCCTGACCCGTCACCCTCCGGCTGTTTCACACGCACAGGGATGGCGAGAAAGACGCAAGCCCGCCGCCCTCTGAGGGTGCGGGAGAGCGAGGATGCGGGTGGCTGCGCCCCCACCCCACCCCACCCCGGCGGAGACCCTCAGGCTCGTCCCTCCCCTGCCCCGGGGTCAACGCTCCGGGAACAGCTGTGGTTCCAGCTTCCTTTCTTGGCTCTGGACTATAATAACTGCTTATTACAGTCTCCATCTACCCACAGTATCACAGCTTCTCTGTGAAGGCACTTCCCTGACCTGAGTGATAAAAGGTCCTGCTTACGGACCACGCACCCATCCCTCTGCGGGCACCCAGACCCCCGGGACACTCACTTCACTGTACCAGGCGGTCCGTGGACACCCAGACCCCGGGGGACACTCACTTCATTGTAGCAGGTGGTCCACAGGCACCCAGACCCCCGGGGGACACTCACTCTTGTAGCAAGTGGTCCGCGGGCACCCAGACCCCTGGGGATACTCACTCTTGTAGCAAGTGGCCCGCGGGCACCCAGACCCCTGGGGACACTCACTTCACTGTAGCAGGTGGTCTGCAGGTACCCAGATCCCTGGGGACACTCACTTCACCATAGTAGGCGGTCCGCGGGCACCCAGACCCCCGGGGACACTCACTCACTGTAGCAGGTGGCCCGCGGGCACCCAGACCCCGGGGACACTCACTCTGGTTGTAACAGGTGGCCCGCGGGCACCCAGACCCCTGGGGATACTCACTCTTGTTGTAGCAGGTGGCCAGCACGCCTTTGTCTGCGGGGCTGGCACTAATGTGCCAGATCTCCCCCGCCTGATGCAGGAGCACATTTTTATTGATAATGTTGTTCTCGTCATCAAAGTCTATGACGTGGATCTACAGACACAAGGAAAGAGCCGGTCAGAAGCTCACACACTCCCCACCGCCTTCACAGGTCAGTGACTAACAGGAGAACCAAACGCACCTTGAACACCTCTACCAGCTCCGAACCGCACTAACGGCTCTCGCTTCTACCGCGCACCTCACTCTGTACCTCTCAAAAGGCAAGTGTGAAACCCCTGCAAAGTATTAAGCCTGCGAGCACAGAACCCTGCCCCGCCACGCCCAGTCCTCCAGAGGAGACACCAAAGGCGCAGTCAGGCCATGGCAGGTGTCAGGGCCAGAGTCTGCAGGAGGGGGCCGCCTGCTGCAACCAGCCCAGGCCTGTGGCTCGGCTGAGCGGGGCAGGGCGCTGCTGCCTGCCGAGGACCAGGCTTAGCCCCGATCGGCCCCCTCCGCAGTTGACACAACTCATGTTGGAAGCAGCCGAGGACGGAAGGGGTGAGAGAGTGCTGCACGTCAGGTCAGCTCCTCTTAAAACGCTTCCTAAAAACAAGGCCAACCGCCACCAACCCCTCTGATCATGTAGCAGTGACGACAGCATCATGTTTCAGCCACTAAGTGAAAAGTTAAATATGCTAGTGCCACGCTCTTCTGGATAATTTCTAGGGGAATGAAAATGATGTTCACATTCACGCTCTTATCAATAATCAAGTCACTGGGAAAAATAAAATTTACAGTTTTTTAAATCAATTTATACTGATAATCATGGATCTGCACAAAGACCTATATCCAATCAGGAACGTTCGCTGTGGCACTGACTGTCACAATGAAACAGAAGCCACCTATGCGCCTGGCAGTGGGGAACCATTCAGGTGAACCGACTGTAATGCAACAGTGTGAGGCCAGCCACTCTTCTCTGAACACCTTCCAGCGCCGGGCAAAGGGTCCACAGCATATACAAAAGGGGGAGGGAAAGGCGCTCAGTCGTGTCAGGCTCTGTGATTCTCCAAGCAAGAATACCGGAGAGAAGCCTTTCCCTTCTCCAGGGGATCTTCCCAACCCAGGGATCGAACCCAGGTCTCCCACATTGCAGACGGATTCTTTACCAGCTGAGCCCCCAGGGAAGCCCAAGAATACTGGAGAGGGCAGCCTCTCCCTTCTCCAGGGGACAAAAGGAAAAAAGAACCAGTAAAAGAACCGCACAAACGCTCCACACGCTTTTTGCCAAAAAGCAAGCATGCCCCAGTGAGAGAATCAGAAAGTGACTGGTTACCTTTGGGTGATGAAATCATAGAGGCTTTTCATTTACTTCCTTGTGGTTTGGTTTTATTTTTAAATTTTTTTCAAGCACTGTTTTGCAGTCAGAACAAACACTAAAATGCTATTTTAAAAAACGTTTCCATGACACCCGAAGCACCTCCCCCTGCTGGCCCGGGGCCTCCGGCTCTGCCCTTGGCTGCTTTCCTGGTATCACCTTCTCACACGGAGTCGCTCCCCTGTCCCTGGAGGGCCGGCCTGGGCAGAACTCAAAGCCCACCACTGCCCCCTACAGCCTGTGCGACCAGAGCCGCCGAGAGTGCGACGACCGTGCTGGGGCCACGCGGCCAGGCAGAAGCCACCCTTCTCCGGGGGCAGTGAGGAGATTAAACACCAGCAACACTGTTTTCAATCTTTGAGACGATTTTCGGTCAGTTTCTCCAGCACTCATGGCCCAGTGGAGTTTTCGCAGAGGGTCTGGAAATGCTCCGGGTGGACAGCTTCTATATAAAGTTTACAACAGTCGCATGGGAACACAGACTAAACGGCAATACACAAACCTGGGAACTATTTCTGTGTTGTTAGAGTGAGCAAGAAGCTTCTTCCTAAGTATCTGACATGTTTCTGCCTTACCAGAACATCTGTGAGTGCTGAGAAAAGGATGCGCTGAGCTGTCCTCCTTGGCCGGGAGCACCGTCAGGACAGCTGCGTGGGGAGCACGGGAGCGCTGGTTTCCGGGTCCTCCTTTGGGGCCGCGGACCCGGGGGCGTGCACACCCTCCCCTGCACACGGGTGGCTCCTGGCTGGGGAGCCGTCCCTCCAGCCTGACCTCTCCCCGCACTTCCCGATGCCGCAGAGTCCCCGCTCCCGCCTGGGGAAGGCTCCTCTTTCCTGTGAGGACGAGAAGGCAGGGAGTCCAGCCAGGCTCTGGTCCGTGGTCCACGCGGGTCTTCCTCCAGCCCATTTCATAGGTGCTCAGCAGGTAAACGTCAGCCTCCGCCCTCCACGGCGGGGGTGGGGAGGAGTCCACGACCCCCAGGTCCACCTCTCCTAATCTGACACTCTAATAACGTGCCCTTTAAGCTTCAGAGTCTAGGCTCTTTCCACACGTCATCGCCTGCAGCAGGCTCACGGACTGGTCCTTTGGACACGACCTTGGGAGATGCTGTCATCAGGCACACTCGGGCAGAGCGGGGGACGTCAGCACCGCCGACAAGCAGGGGTCAAAGGAATGGCGACTGATACGCCGCAGACACTTGAGCTATTTGTACCACTCTGGCTCCTTCAATCCTAAAGAGAGCTCGATGATGACAAGATGATGTATCATTACTAGCCACGGTTACAGGGGAAGAAACCGGGGCTGACAAAGTTGGAGCAGCGTGGCTCGTTCCAGAGCAAGTGCCGTGAACCGCCCCCCCCTCGGGGCACAGGAGGTGCCCACCCGCCACAACACCGGGCTCCGCGCCACAGCAGGTCAGCAGAGGGCCAGGCAGCTCCGCATCCCGGGGGAGAGGCTGTGACCCAGGCGCCTGCGCCCAGGGCACCACCACCTACGCTGCTCACGTCAAGCGCACACGCGTTGACACGTGCAGCTGCAGGCCAGTTACAAAAACGAGTTACAACATGGAGAAAACACTACGGTTGGGGTGGGGGCGAAAGGTGACGGGGACGAGGAACACAGCGATTCGTGTTGGCTCCGAGGGGGGAACGTGTGCGCTCGGCTGGGCAGTGTGTGAGGTCTTCACGCCCCTGCTGAGCTTTTAAAATGCTTTTAATAGCTTAGAATGAAGCTCAAGGACTTCCCTGAGTGCTCAGCTGGTGGAGAATCCACCTGCAAAGCGGGAGACCTGGGTTCACTCCCTGGGTTGGGAAGATCTGCTGGAGAAGAGAACGGCTTCCCACTCCAGTGTTCTGGACTATATAGTCCATGGGATTGCAAGGAGTCCGACATGACTGAGCGACTTTCACTTTCAATGAAGCTCAAACTCATATTTTGAATTACCATTATTAAAATTTTAAAGCTGGACTTAGCAGTGCAGGGCTAAGGGTGTAGACAACACTCTATAATTGGGAACCAGGGTGATCAAACTTATTAGGAAGCCTGTAAAGGTGCTCTTCTTAATCAAGGCCGCTCATGTTCTCACAGAATCAGGGCTCAGAGAAAGCAGCCCCTGTCCTGAGAGCGAGCACATGACCCCAGGCCGACACACTCTGTCCGTTTCATCTCTTACTGAACTCAATAAACTCAAAAATTCAGAGGGAAAAAAAAATGTGGCAAAATTGGAAACTAAAAAGTGAAAGCTCCCCCCTAGGAAAAGTAAAGCCCCAGCATCTCCCCATGAGAAGTCCTCCTGGCACTGACGGCGGCCCTCTGCGGGGCCGCTGGGTGAGAAGCTCCGGCTCAGCCGCACCCAGAAGCAGCCACGGCCTCCCCGCCAGCGCGCCCTGCCTCTCGTCCGGATCCAAAGCCAGCCGTGAGGCCGGCAGCTTAGGGAGGCGACACCTCAGGCAGACAGGCAGGCTCGTGCTGCAGTGATTCCAGGTGACGCACCCCACGGCACCTCACAGTTCCCAACTGCAGGTCTGGGGCGGCCCCGCCCCAGCAGGGCTACTGGGGCCCTTCTGCAGCGGCGCCTGCTCACTCCCCGTCTCTGTCCCTTTCTGGGGACTCTCACATCTCCACCCTTCCGCTGGCCAGGAGATTCACCTTGCGAGGCTCCATCCTCACGGCCCCAGTGCCTTCCAGAGGGCCCCCTCCTACCTCCATCACGTCGGGGTTGGCTCCCATGTGCAGGTTTGCAGGGGGACACAGCATTCAGCCCACAGTGAGGGGACACGTGGTCAAGGGCCAGGGAAAAGCTGGGGTGCGAGCCGGTCAGGGGACAGTCGGCCAGCTCACTCCCCGTGACCACACGTACAAGTGAGAAACACACGCAGAACTGCTTCAAAAAGGACACACAGGACGCGATCAACACGGCGAGACCAGGGCCCCCAGACCACAAAGAGGGGAGCGACTCCTGGGAGTGAGATGGGAGGATGGGGTGGGGGGTAGGGGGGCAGGTGCATGTGGGGTGGATTCGAGGCACAGCCCTGAAAGGGCTTCACGGAGACCCCACAGCGGTCAGCCTGGCGCTCCTCAATGGGACGAGCATCGCGCAGGCGGCCTCTGCAGGGAAAGCCTGGTGCAAAAGCAAATAAGCCCCCACCCTGCAAAAGCCCAGCTCCCAACCGGAGGAGCAGCTCCCCGGAGAAGGCGCGCCCCTGACAGGAGGCTCCAGGGCGGCCTGACCGGCTCTGACCGCAGGCAGGGCGCCGGGCGACACTGCAGGCACAGAACATTGAGCGGCTCGTCAGGCACAGGGCAGCCCGCAACTGTGACGGCCCCGGAAACTGTCAGGGGAGAGCCGAGTTGAATACAGCAGCGCGGGCTCCAGCGCCGGGCACGTCCGCAAGAATCGCCAGCTGCGGGGAGGCGCTGACGGCCTGAGGCGAAGCCCGGGGCCAGAGACCCCGCCAGCAGGGGCTTCCAGGAGGGCTGGGGGTCACGCAATGCCACGGCCACTGTCACAGCTGCAGGGCAGGAGGGCTTGGCCCTGGGGCCTTCCGGACAGCAAACCTCAGCAGCTGAGCTTCATAGTCACGGCAGGCGCGGGGGGCGGGGAGACAGGGTGCTTAGCGGCCACCTCGCCACGTCCCAGCCGGGCCCTGGGAGGAACCACCTGGCTGCTCAGGGCCAAGTCTTCTGTTTGGAGATGGGGCCAGGGCACCCCCGGTACCTGTCCAGCCGCCAGTCCCCCAGCGTCCCTGGCCAGGGCCGGGGGTCACCGCCTTTATCCCTCACCAGCTCGTGACTGCAGGCGGCTGCGCGCTCCCTGGAGGGGGATGCACACAGCACTCGGGGACACACGCGGCTCAGCGGGTAGAGGGGACACGGGGGCCCCGGACGCCCTCGCGGCAGGAAGCAGGGCCGGACGGGGAAGGGCGCAGGGACAGTCAGGGAGGAGCGCGCGCCATCGTAAAACACACGCGGTTCGACCCCGATTGGGGAACTCACATGCGGCCAGAAAAAAGTAAATAAAAACTGATGTTCTACCGAAAAGGTCAGCGGTACAGGCCCGGAAATAGGGGCATTGAAAAGTAAGCAGATAAGGAAAAGGCAGTTGGTCGTGCACTGGCTCGGTGCCCGAGCCCCAGCGCCCCATCACACGCTGCGCTGGTCCTTCCAGACGCACGTGCGTCCCCGCTGGCACTGGGCGCCTTCCTCCCCCCACATCCCCCAGCAGCACCCCAGGCCGCACGGGGCCACTCTCCTCTTGCCTGTGGGACGGCCACGGCTGACTCTTTTTATAAATAAATCAGTCCCTCTGACATCTTCCAGGAGAAAAGCAACACATACACACACTCAGAAAACCGGAAATTATAAGGAAACAATTTACATCATATGCACATCCCCTGAAGATAACCATGGTTCACGTTTTGGGCCCTTTTGACCTATTTCTAGTCTTTATTCTATGCAGAGATGCAATTTTGTACTTTACATACCTTTTTAATATAAAGGTATAGTTGACAGAACATTACATTAGCTTCAGGTATATTGGAGTGATTTGATATTTGTATATATTGCAATTTTTTTTTTTTTACACACTAGTGATCACGTACTACATACGATCTTAACATCTAAGAATCGCCTGAGAATTTTTCAGCTGTGATGCTTCTGAGGAGACTCAGCTTTCATGCCTGCAGTGAGTGAACACCATTCTGAAAGGAAGGAGATTCAGCCAGGGTAACCACGTGGCTGCACCGTCACAAATGCCATGTTGTGTCTGGCTGCCTCCCATTTTCTCCCATCCTCTGTGCCATCCCAATGAGGCTCCTTGTGTGTAAAGCTTTTTCGATGTTTTCGGTGTACAGAACACAGGTTAAATACTGTGAACACATAGACTGTGTGAATCTCTAGACGGGTATCACCAAATGAGCTTCCAGTCACCGGGCCCACACGAGGTCGTGCGTCCGCACAGGAGCGGGTTCACCCCGCCCATCCGCACGGGGCAGGCTGGCAAGGCGACTGACGCCACCCCGGGGGCGGGGTTCCGGAGGCGGGCTGCGCCACGTGGCACCACCTCGCCCATGCGCCCCGCACGCGGAGCGTGAGTCTCTGCAACATCCCGCACCTGCGTCCACGGCTCCGCCGCCACTGGAGGACGGGGAAGATGAAGTCCAGCGAGGTCAGTCCATTCGTTCAAGGCCAGACATCTGAGGTCTGGCCGAGGCCAAGCTGAAAACCCGACCTCTTGAGAACACATCCTTCTTCCTACCCTAGACAAGCCACACCCTGTGTCTCTCCCTGGATCACCAGCGGTGACAGCCTAGACCCCATGCTGAGACGGGGTTACGGCCTCGTCCAGCCTCAGCTAGAGAGTGCCGCGAGTCATCAAACCGGCCGTCCAGGGGCCGGGGTCAAAGGGGTGACACTGCCCACGTACCCTCGTACCCTCACCACTTACATGGTGACCCCGGTGCACCCACAAAACACCACACTCCGGCTGCAGGGATACACAGAACAAGGTTAAATTCCTCTCGCCAGGTCGTTCCGTACAGCTGGCTATCTAAGTCCCAATGAAAGCTCTGCTTTGTTTGGGTGGTATTAAAACGCTACTTGAAAAGTCAAGAACAAAATAGCTATAAAACTAAGAACAGGCTTGGTAATTAACATGTATACATTTGTCAGAAATAGTTACCTGATTATCATACTTGAGAGACTGCGTCCCAACCAAAAACCGAACGGCGTCTGTCTCCGCGGCCTGAGGCGTGAGCGCCCGCGCCTGCAGGGGAGGAGAAAGCACACGTGGGTGGAGGCGGAGGACGGACCTTGCGGGCGCCGCTGCCTCCGCCGCCACTGGGGGAGCCGCGGGGGCAGAAGGTCGCCAGGCAGCTTAGAAACTTGCAAGAGGAGCCCTCGACTCTTGTACGACCTGTGACCCAACTGCGCTTCCGAAGGATCTGGAAACAACTGTCATTGGAAACAAAAATTAAACAGTAAAGATATATAATTTTGTCTTTAACAAAATTATTTACATCATTGACTTGTTTGAACAAATTATTCTTAATAACAGAGCAGAAGATGACTCCCACTGAGAGCAGAGCAGGTGGTTTGAGCCACATCTCCTGCAGAACCAACTGGAAAAACTCAATTCAAACCCCTGAGCTTGTTTCAAGGCTTCAGGAAGCTGTCACAGGCATGGACTGCAAGGTCCAGGAGAGGAAGAAGCTGGGGGAGGGGGGGTGCTGACCGCCTGCCCATGGTGACCTGGGCTAAAGGCTTCGCCCCTCCCTCCTCAGACTTCTGGAAGTCCTGCAAGGGCAGGAAGGGGCCTGAAGAGCAGAAACCAACCGTCTTCAGTGAAACGTGGAGACGTCTATAGTCCAAAAGCGCCCGGGGAACACCGTCTCCGAGGTGGGGAAGGTTGGCGCTGAGAGAAGATGCTGAGGAAGACGCTGGTGGCCACGCCCCAAGCAAAGCAGGACAGTGGCCGGGGAACCGCCGGAGGGGCCAGCCAGAACAGGGGTCCCCCACACACCGGGCCGCCAACTAGAGCAGGGCAGGGGACCTACTGGCATCTCAGGAGGCGGCTGGAGCTCCATGGGTGGGGGGGCTGCCCTGGGGGCCCCCGGGGGAAACGAGCGCTGCAAAACCCAGAGCCGCGAGCACTTGTCGGCCTGGGCCAGGCCGGGCTGCCTCCGCCTACAGAGCCCACGGCAGGAGGACTTGGCACGGGAGCTCAGCAAGGAGGACCAGAGGGAGGGCCAGAGGGAGGATCAGAGGGAGGACCAGAGGGAAGACCGGGAGCTCTGCAAGGAGGACCAGAGGGAGGACTGGAGGGAGGGCTGGAGGAGGACTAGAGGGAGGGCTGGAGGAGGACCAGAGGGAGGACCGGAGGAAGGACCAGAGGGAAGACTGGAGCTCCGCAAGGAGGACCAGAGGGAGGATCGGAGGGAGACAAGGGGAAAAGGCTTCAGGAGGTGCAAACACCAGGCGGCAGGGCCAGAACCCACGATCAGACACAGGGACACTCACAAAACTCGAGAGCAAACACCTCCTCAAACGAGAGGGAGAAGAACAGACTGGAGAGGCTCGGCAAGACCACCCAGACAACTGAACCCGAGCCGACATGGCGGGAGGGACCGTGAACCAGACCCCACGCCACGCGCAAGAACAGAAACCCCGAATAAGGAACACACGCAACCTCTGAAGGCGCAGCAGGTCTATGAAATGGAACAGCAAGATGGCCTTGAGCTTCAGTTCATCAGGTTAAAAGGCAGTGTCCCTGTGCATTGGTTTGGAAGCAGCAGATCCACTGATCGACTGACGACGATTACTGTTAAGTCCTATAAAATCAGCCTACAAAACAGGGGGTGAGGGCGCCTGACCACAGCCATCTTGGGCAGCTGCTCTTCACTGTGGTGACAGAAATGCAAGAACTTAGGCACCGGCTCAAAAGCACGCAGGACAAGGGGGTGGAAACTCCGGGGAGAGAAACCTGGCGCCCTGAGCACCGCTCGTGAGCAAGGCATTAACTGGGGAAGGCAGGACACACACAAGCACTGAAACTAAAACTCACCCTGCTTCCAAGCAGAAGTCCTGAAATGCTGGCTAAGCGTGGCAGAGAACCCTGCTTGAATCAGCAGTCAACAAAACATTGTGCAATTAAAAAAAGGGGAAACCTGAGTAAAGATTTGGCAAAAGACTGTGATTAACTGTTGGGAGTCTGGCGGGAGACAGAAGAGCGGGGAAAAAGCCGAAAATCCTCAGGTGCCACAGTGTCCAGTCACCAGGTTATATCCGGGAGGGAAGAGCGGGCAGGTCAAGACTAGAAGAAACAGCTTCTGAAACGCTGAGAGAGGTTATTCTCACCAGATAAGGTGGAAAGGAAATGTGTGGGGCCTGGTGATTTTAACCAGACTTGCAGTAACTGACTTAAATGACTTGAAAGCACTGATTGTTTAAAATTTTTTAAACACACAAAAAAGAACAAAAACCGTGAACACAAGTCAAAGTGCTGCAGAAAGGCGAATGTGATCAGCACTTTCTCATTTCAACAGCCACCCACACTGCTCTTCTGCCTCTTACCGGCACCGAGCTGCCTCGTTTTACCCTCCAGACCTCATCACCTTCAGCCAGTGGTCAACATCTTGCTGCACCATCCTGCCGATGACACCAGTTGTCTGTCTGTCCACACCGTTTGCTGAACAGGGCAGGCAGGCGCGAACGGGGAAGCTGGAGAACCCTCGAGGGGCCGTGGGAGCTGCAGACACGTTTATTCTCCCGACTGGGGCCACAGCCGGAGCAGCGCACACACTGCATTCCTTCCTCTCGGGGCTGACCCGGCGGACACAGGCCTAACGCAGCTTCAGGGGCTTTTCAGTGGAGCTTATATACGCTGACAGACAGACGCGGCCGAAGACAGCGTGGCGTGATGCACACACACAGCGCTGTGAGTGATCCCAGCTGTTACAGAACCACATTTACAGATTGCGGGGCAAGCGAGAGGCCGTGGGCCAAAAGGGTCTGGCCACCACACTCTTGGCCAATGTGCTCCTTCCCCACATTCTACCCACTCAGGGTCTCTCGGCTCACAATCTGCACACAGTTCATTTTCGTGCTATTTCCTTGGTGAGTAACGCTGACCCTTGAACGGACACTCTGCAACAGCAGTAGATGCTACAGCAAACAGTCACGTCCCCAGTACATAGCACACTCAATGCCAGGTGTCATCTGGAACTCACGCTGCAGTCCTTGCTGTCATGGGGCTAGAAGGGCCACCAACCACACGTGGAGTGACTATCTCCATGGCCAAGTCCACTCCACCAGCTGTCCTTGTGAGATGGCAGGAAAGTCTCCACAGGTTTTATTACTGCTGCTGCTAAGTCGCTTCAGCCGTGTCCGACTCTGTGCGACCCCATAGACGGCAGCCCACCAGGCTCCCCCATCCCTGGGATTCTCCAGGCAAGAACACTGGAGTGGGTTGCCATTTCCTTCTCCAATGCATGAAAGTGAAAAGTGAAAGTGATGTCACTCAGTTGAGTCTGACTCTTAGTGACCGCATGGGCTGCAGCCCACCAGGCTCCTCCGTCCATGGGATTTTCCAGACAGGAGTACTGGAGCGGGTTGCCATTGCCTTCTCTGACAGGTTTTATTAAGGACCTTCAAACCCGCCACAGGCGCTGGGCCCTCCCCTTCAAAGAGGGAATCTGTGGCATTCACAGCCCACATACATTATTCCAAATGCTTTCAAACTGCCCTAAATCTGCCAGAGAATTCAGAGGCTAGTAGCACATCACAGACACAGTCTCTACACTACACTGTCCTAAACCTACACCACAGACACAGTCTTTATACTACACTGTCCTAAACCCACATCACAGTCTTTACACTCCACTGTTCTAAACCTACATCACAGACACAGCCTTTACAGTACACTGTCCTAAATCTACATCACAGCACACAGCCTTTACAGAGTGCCTCCACACAGGGACAGATCCGGTTTCCAAAGGTAAGGACACAGTCTTTACCGTATAGCTCTGCACGGGGAGCCGTCCAATTTAAGGACACAGCCTTTAAGAGGCATCAGAAGGAAGGTCTGCGGACGCCATGTAATCTTCTAACTGAACTGCCCGTATCTTTTGCTGTGGCCCTTCCCAAACCAAGTAAACTGCTGCTCTGGTCTCAGCTGTCTCCGTCGCTCTAGGAGCAGAGCAGTGGTCCCTTTATCAGTTTTATTTCTATCAACTCCCGCTGCCAGCAAATCAGCCCAGATTTGCATCCCCTTTGCCTGCTGCCACCCCTAGACTTTTCCAGGCCTGCCGCCCATGGAGGGAGCAGTTAAGGAGCCGGAAGAGGTGGACGGGGCGTCGTTCGGAACAGCGTCCCGCGTGCCGCCTACATAATGCCCGCAGTCCTCTGGAGGCTCCTCTGCCTGCCGGGCCAGAGCAGAAGCTTAAGGGCGTGGTGTCGGCTGACCCCAATCGCTGCTCTCCCCATCATCGCCCAAGCCCTCCTTGTACTGTCTGCACATCACCCACCCCCGAGCGTCCCCTCTGGCTGTCTGCAGGCCCAGGGGACCCTCGGGGCTCCGCAGGCGTGGGTTCAGCAGGCGCTGACCCAGCTCTAAACTCTCCACTGTGATTGCACTTTCTCTTTTTCTCCGCTGGGGCTGGTCCTGAGTCTGGCTGTTCACCCTGCTGACGACCTCCGCTGTCCCACTGCTTCTTGCTATGCACACTGTTCACGGAACCCGGGGCAGGCATAGCACCAGCGGGGAGCCTGCAGGAAAACTCGAGGAGCCCTAAGAACTGCCGACATGTCAATTCTCTCCTGACTGGCCCAGCAGCAGAAACGCTGTGTTCCCTTGGGGCTGACCCAGCAGACACAGTCATAAGGCAGCCTCAAGGGCTTTTCGGGTGGAGCTTATACATGCTTACAGAAGAGACATGGCGGTGGCCACGTGGGGACACTGAGATGCACAGAGCTTTAAGTTATCTCTACTGTTACATAACCATGTAGTTACAAAACGTGGGGCGAGAAAGCCTGACCACCACCATCTTAGCTAACTTTCTCTTTCCCTACACACAGTAATTGCTCTCCAGATTCAAGAAAGCCAGGGCCCAAAGAGCTGTGTAGAGAAGTGTGACAATCAGCTACTTCTTTTAAGATAAGAAAAGATATTCAGATAAAATACTTGAGGTCCAAGGCAACAATCCACTCCACTGATTTGTCCAAAATCCTAGGAAACAACATTTTAGTTACCTCAAAGATCCAAAACTGAAGATCAAAACCTCTGGGTTATTTGGGGGATTACTTAAGAGATCAAAAAGTTATTAAGAAGCATTGGAAGAAGATGCACACTTTAGGGAGCACAAGGTCAGGGAAGCTTCTCTCTTGCGCAGGCACCCTCTGGATGTGCCCACGTGTGCACCTCGTGGTTGAGGAGAAGGCAGTTTCACTTGCTGGTTACAGGGCTCTGAAACTGGTTTGGGTTTAAAGCCCACCTAGGCCAGAATCCCCATCACTTACTAGTTAAGAGGACTCCAACCACATGAAAAATAACATCTAACAATATGACTGATGCGAGAATTAAACGAAACATACGTACAATGTTAAGCAGAGTGCCCAAGACACAGCGCCGTTCTCAGCTGGTCTCTAAGGCCCAGTCTTGAGTGATACAGCACGTGTGTGAAAGTCACTCGGCCGAGTCCGACTCTTTGCGACCCCGTGGACTATACAGTCCGTGGAATTCTCCAGGCCAGAGTACTGGAGTGGGTAGCCGTTCCCTTCTCCAGGCGATCTTCCCAACCCAGGAATTGAGCCCAGGTCTCCCGCATGGCAGGCGGATTCTCCACCAGCCGAGCCACCGGGGAAGGCCCTGTGTGATAGAGCCAGCTGTCAAGCCCAACAGTTCCTGACTCACAGGGCACTGAGATACTGCCTTGTGTAGAATTCACCTGTAAGAATTGTTTCATTGTAATAATCAGAATAACACTTACTGAGTGCTAAATTCAACAGACTTGAAAAGGTCAGTTTTTATTCCAATCCCAAAGAAAGGCAATGCCAAAGAATGCTCAAACTACCGCACAGTTGCACTCATCTCACACACTGGCAAAGTAATGCTCAAAATTCTCCAAGCCAGGCTTCAACACTATGTGAACTGAGAACTTCCAGGTGTTCAAGCTGGGTTTAGAAAAGGCAGAGGAACCAGAGATCAAATTGCCAACATCTGCTGGATCATAGAAAAAGCAAGAGAACGACAGAAAAACATCTACGTCTGCTTTATTGACTATGGCAAAGCCTCTGACTGTGTGAATCACAACAAACTGTAGAAAATTCTTCAAGAGATGAGAATACCAGACCACTTTAACTTATATGCAGAGTAAACGCTGAGCTGGAGGAAGCACAAGCTGGAATCAAGATTGCCAGGAGAAATATCAACAACCTCGGATATGCAGATGACACCACCCTTATGGCAAAAAGCAAAGAGGAACTAAAGAGCCTCTTGATGAAAGTGAAAGAGAAGAGTAAAAAATTTGACTTAAAGCTCAACATTCAGAAAACTAAGATCATGGCATCCGACCCATCACTTCATGGCATAAAGATGGAGAAACAGTGGAAACAGTGGCTGACTTTATTTTTGGGGGCTCCAAAATCACTGCATATGGTGACTGCAGCCATGAAATTAAAAGACACTTACTCCTTGGAAGGAAAGTTATGACCAACCTAGACAGCATATTAAAAAGCACAGACATTACTTTGTCAACAAAGGTCTGTCTAGTCAAGGCTATGGTTTTTCCAGTGGTCATGTATGGATGTGAGAGTTGGACTATAAAGAAAGCTGAGTGCTGAAGAATTGATGCTTTTGAACTGTGGTGTTGGAGAAGACTCTTGAGAGTCCCTTGGACTGCAAGGAGATCCAACCAGTCCATCCTAAAGGAGATCAGTCCTGGCTGTTCATTGGAGGGACTGATGTTGAAGCTGAAACTCCAATACTTTGGCCACCTGATGCAAAGAGCTGACTCATTTGAAAAGACCCTGATGCTGGGAAAGATTGAGGGCAGGAGGAGAAGGGGACGACAGAGGATGAGATGGTTGGATGGCATCACCAACTCAATGGACATGGGTGTGGGCGAACTCTGGGAGTTGGCAATGGACAGGGAGGCCTGGCGTTCTGCGGTTCATGGAGTGGCAATGAGCCGGACACGGCTGCGAGACTGAACTGAACCAAAGTGAAAGTCGCTCAGTCGTGTCTGACTCTTGCAACCCTGTGGACTGGAGCCCACCAGCTCCTCTGTCCATGGGATTCTCCAGGTACGAATACTGGAGCAAGTTGCCATGCCCTCCTCCAGGGGATTTTTCTGATCCCAGGGATCGAACCCCAGGTCTCCCACATTGCAGGCAGATTCTTTTACCATCTGAGCCACCAGGGAAGAGTAACAGGATGGTTTCAGAGCTAATTTCGAAGCTTTGGTCACTGTGCCCGGGCCACATGAAGATGCCAACAGTAGGGGAAACTCGGTGAAGGGGACATAAGAACTCCCCCTGCATCTTGGCAACTTTTAGTGTACATTTAAACACTGTGTCTTAAACAGTCATAGTAATACAGATACAGCGCCTGCCTCCAAGAACAGCAAGGCTGTCGGAATTGTACACAAGCAAATACAGCAAAGCGAGCCGTGAGAGTCAGGCCACAAGGAACGCCGGGGCGGCAGGCAGGCGGCGGGGGCTCCCACGGCCGGGGCGGCAGGCAGGACCGCCGCGCCCCCCGGACGTCTGAGGGCCCCCGGCCGTTCCTGGATGGCCGCGGCCTTTGGCCCCCCCGAGGGCCCTCCGCAATGACCTCGGCGGCACCGGGCGCCGCGGGGCCGTTCCGGGACCCACCTGGAACTCCAGGCCGTAGATCACGGGCGCGTCGTCCTCCATGCTGCGGTAGCGCCCTCGCTGAAGGCGGGTCCCCTGGGCCGGCGCGCCCCAGCTCCGCTCCCATTCATGCGTGCCAGCCCCGGGCGGCGCCTTTCTGAGCCACCGCGGCTCCCGTAGGGTTCACTTCCTGTGTTTTCTGGACGCGTCATCAACGCGCTCCCGGTCGGCGGCGGCCGACGAAGGCAGCGCCGAGATCCTGCGCATGCGCACTTCGCTCCATCCGGGCTCTCCGCGGCGGTAGGACCGGAAGGGGAGGGCCTGGTGGGGGCGCCTGCCGGGCTGGCTGGGCTTGCGGGACTCGCACTTAGCTGGAGCCGGGCGGGTAGCAGGTCGGAGCCTCCCTGGGTCTGCCGCCCTACGGTTCCCCTAGGGCTCTGACGCGGTCGTGGGACGGCCGGGCGCCGGGAAGCGTTCTGCAGGCGCTGTCAAGTCCTCTGCGGCCCACCAGCCAAGGCGGCACCTCAGGCTTTCCAGACGACCGCTGCTCGTTTCGGAGACATTGAGGGGCACAGAGGTGTTAAGTGGAGGACTCGGGGATGCGCTTGGGCTGGCAGACTCGGGTAGGCTGGGCCCAGGAGCCTTAGGGTCAGAGGCCGGGCTCGCTCATGTCTGCAGGCGCCCGGCCTTGTACGTGGCGCGGCCAAGGGGTCGCATTGCCAGTACTGGGGTGCTAAGTGACGCCTGACATTTATTTGTCTCTGAAGGGAGTCTGGTGGACAGACTCTGGCGTCTTTGGGTCTCCAAGGACTGTCAACGCTGCAGAGGTTTGCCTCCGTCCAGGAGTCCGGCAAAGCGCGTGCCTTGACTTTTGGCAGTGCCTTTGGCAGACAGGGGTAACATTGCATGTAACCCCAGAATGCCATGTGCACATTTTTCAGCATCCTGGTTCCATAGGTTTGAGGGCCATGCACAGTTTCTCCACCAGTGTGACCATTTCACTTTCTTCTCATCACTCCTTAATCTTTGTTTCAGCTAAGGAGGTCTGGGATAGGTATATGAAAAGATGCTAAGGCTCACTAATCATCAGGGAAGTGCAAGTCAACCACAGTCAACCACCACCTCACATGATTAAAGTGGCCATCATCAAAAAGTTAAAGGATAAGCAGCACTGGCAGGATTGGAGAAAAGGGAATCTTTGTACCCTGTTGGTGAGAATGTAGGCTGATATATCAACTATGGAAAACAGTATGGGAGGTCTTCCAAAAATCAAAAATAGGACTGCCATATGATCCTGAAATCCCACTTCTGTGATGCAACCTAAATGAACTATCTTGAAGCGATACCTGCACTCCATGTTCACTGCAGGATTAGTTGCAGTAGCCACGATACGGAAACAACCAAAGTGTTCATCCACAGCTGGATGGAAGAGGAGAAATGTGTTTGTGTGTGTGTGTATGTATGCACACGCACACCTGCGTTATCAACCAAGGGAGCATTACCCAGTTATCATAGAGGCCAATACTGTGACATCAGCTTTTGAGGAAAGAATGAGGTTTATCGTGAGGTTTACCAGCAAGGAAACGGGAGACAGGTCTCAGATCTGTCTGCCCTATCCAAGATTCAGGGTGAAATTTAAGGGGTTAGGGAAATTTCAGACTTGGGAAACTTGATTCTCTAGTCTCAAGTCAGTCTGCTGGAAGCCAGATTTTCCTTATTGAAAGAGTTCTTGCTTCGTAAAAGATGCCAGTGACATTTCTGTTAGTTTTCATTTGAAAGTCATTGTGGAGACATGGGTTCCCCTTTTGTATCTGTGTAGTGCTATCAGAGAAGGCAATGCACCCCACTCCAGTACTCTTGCCTGGAAAATCCCATGGACGGAGGAACCTGATGGGCTGCAGTCCACGGGGTAGCTAGGAGTCAGACACGACTGAGCGACTTCACTTTCACTTTTCACTTTCATGCATTGGAGAAGGAGATGGCAACCCACTCCAGTGTTCCTGCCTGGAGAATCCCAGGGATGGCGGAGCCTGGTGGGCTGCCGTCAGTGGGGTCACACAGAGTCGGACACGACTGAAGTGACTTAGCAGCAGCAACAGCAGCAGCAGTGCTGTCTGTAAAGCTCAAGATTTGGTTAATCAATCATTCTATTTAAGGAGGAAAACTATCTTAAGTTGGCCAATGTTTTTTTACATGCTTTTTCATATATATATATATAATGGAATGTTATTCAGCCTGTAAAAAGGAAGAAAATTTTAAAAATTTAAATATAATTTAGAAAAGAATGGGGCCTTGTCATTTGTGACATAAATCAACCTAGAAGACATTGTGCTAAGTGAAATAAGCCAGATACAGAAAAACAAATACAGCATGATTCCATTTACAGGTGGAATCTAAAAAAGAAAGTTGAAATCATTCTAAAAGAGAGGAGAACTGTGGTTATCAGAGGCTGAAGGTTGGGAGAAAGGGAAGCTATTGAGCAAATAATACAAACTTTCAATGATAAGATGAATAAGTTCTGGAGACATAGTTAATAATAACGTGTCCTATACTTGAGATTTGCAGGGAATAGATTTTACATGTTTTCACCACAAACACAAAAAATGAGTGAGGTGATGGATAAGACCATTAAGTCCATTGTGGCCATCTCACAATGTTTAGATATATCAGCACGTCACGTTGTTCACCTTAAATACAAACGATTTTTATTTGTCAAAATAAATAAAAATATTTTAAATCATTAGAGAATAAGAAGGAAATGGCTGGGTGTGGCCTGGCTCAGCTGTGCTCCAGCGCCTGGCGCCCAGCCTGACGCAGGCTGGGTGATGAACCGGGGTATCTCCAAGGTGACAGCGGAAGTCAAGAAAGCAGCGCAGACGCGGCATCCTCTTTGGCAGCTCCGCTTGCCTGAAATTGAGTTGTGGCGCTAGGGCATTCAGGATCTTCATACTGCTGGATCAATTCCACCCGGCTATCATTGTTATTATTATTATTACCATTTTTATCCTTAATGTGATTACACAAGTCGTACAGATGGATGTATTCTCAACAAGAAAAGTTGAAAACACATATAGGCACAAAGACACAGCCCTGGAAATAAGTATTTCAAGGATGCACTGTCCACGAACTTAAAAAAAGCTTACCACTTCCCTCCCAGCTGCCTTCTGGCCACAGGTTTAGCGACGTCCTTATAGTTAGGCCGGGACGCGCTCGGCCCCGCCCCACCCGGAGCTGCTCCCGCCCCCGCCCCCGGGCTCCGCCCACCACGGCCGGAACCGGAACCGCGGCGGCCTTCGGCTCCTGCAGCGCGCATGCGCTGGAGAGGGCGCGCGCAGGCGCAGGCGCAGGCGCAGGCGCCGCGGGAGGCGCCGAGTCCGCTCCTGGCCTCCCGGCTTCCTCCAGCTTCTCCCGGACCCGGGTCACAGCCACAGGTGACCCTTCCCCCAACCCCGGGGGGCTGGGGGGCGGGTGAGGACAGGGCCCGGGCTGTGAAGACGGGGCGCGTGCCGTCTCAAGCTTCAGCCCCTGAGGTGGGAGGGTCTCCCCGGGCCTCTCCCCCCATACGGTCTCTCCCGCCAGGTCTCCGCTCCCCCTTGGCCTCTCCTCCCCGGAGGTCTCTCCCCCCAGGGCTCCGCTGCTCCTTCTCCTCCCCTGCCTTAGGCCTCTCCCCCCCGGGGAGTCTCTCCTCCCAGGTCTCCGTTGCTCCTTGGTCTCTCCTGCCCGGGATTCTCTCCTCCCCGGGGACTCGTCTCTGTCCCGCCACCCTCCGGGCCCAGGATGGCCCTGAGGGTCCGGAGCGCGAGCCTTGAGTGCGTGCCCTTTGCAGGGGCGGCCGTTGGCTCCACACCGCTGGAGCGGCCCCCGCATTGGGCGCCGAAAGCTCGGGAGGGTCTGCGCCCCGGGGCCCAGCTGTCGTACTGTGACTCGTAACTCCTGGCCTCCTCGTCTGTAGATGAACGTTCACAGTAACCCGCCCAAGCGGACTCATTGTGGGGACAAAACGCGATGGTTTGTGTAAAGGCCTCTCAATCTCTATGCAAAAGCTGGCAGACGCTTTCCAGAGCATCACGCAGGACAGAGCTGACTGGAGTATCGATACTCGGAGGGCTTGAAAACATGTAGAGCGTAAGGCTCAAGAAAGTTCTCTATGTATGCCTGTTTTTCTCACCTAGTCCACAAAAGAGTTTAACCCCAATGAAGCATTTCCTTGGACTTGCATTTCATACCTTCTTATGGCTACTGGAAACATCGTATTTAAATACCTGTTTCTTTTTGCAGATTCAGGAGGCTGTGCTGTATGTCAGTGAGTTCAGCGGTCTGTGTAATGGGCTGGGGGGAGGGACAGACAGTCGCAAATAAAGTAATACAGTCACGAGTCCTCACGGTCTATGATCCCTAACAGGATCTTCACTGTTCCTGGACAGCGTGTTACCACTCTGCTTCATCATTAAAATGATAAGTTACTAGCTCCTGTGCGTCCGTCGCTATTTAATCTTCATGATCCCAATCTTCAAATGAGGAAGCAGAGACTAAAGGATTAAGTCATTTTCAGAGGTCACTTTACTTGGTGGTAAGGCCAAGCCTCAAGCAGTCATTCCAAGCTCTCCCTGCCTTACCCTCTGTTCTCAATCTTGACCTGTCTCAGCAGTCCTACCAGGACAGCAGAGGCAGAAAAACCTGTGTAGGAATCTGGTCTGTATCCATTGACATTAGGCAAATCACTTGACCCCTGCTTTGTGATGGAGCTTATGCTTTCTAAGTTGGTCCTAAAGGCTTAAATATGATAATACATGTAAAATGCTTGATCTGTGGTGAGTGTTCTCTCCATGGGGGCCTTTCCAATTGTATACTAATTAGATTCCTACCTCTTGGCACAGTTCTTTCATGGAAATATGGTTTCCATTAGTGCAATCTGGTAAAAGATTTCTAACTGAAGTCTTGTGTCCAGAAAGGGAGCCTAAAGAGCAGTAGTTTTCATTGTTCTTAGTGAATTTAAATCACTTAAAAATATTTTCAGGCATTAATTAAGCTCGTGCAAAGAACTCAAGCAGACAAGGAGAAAGTCTGATTTCTTTCCTAGCATTTTGATGCTGGATGTAAGCTTAAAACCACATCTCTGATTTTATGTTGTGTTGTGTGTTAGTCGATCCATCATGTACAACTCTGCGACCATGGACTGTAGCCGGCCAGGCTCCTCTGTCCGTGGGATTCTCCAGGTAACAACACTGGAGTGGGTTGCCATGCCCTCCCCCAGGGGATCTTCCCGACCCAGGGATCAAACCCGAGTCTCTTGTGTCTCCTGCACTGGCAGATGCGTTCTTTACCACCAGTGCCATGTGAGCATTTATTAAATCAGTAGGAGAAGCGAAGATTTATATCTCATGCAAATCAAGGACAGATACATGTGCCTTTCTGTTTTTAAAGTATGAAATGTAAAGCCTGCATGTAACAGACATGAAAAACACAAAGTCAAGTGCAGACGTGGCTTCTGGCACCAGCGTTGCCAACAGCTTAGACCCATGCGCCGCCCCCATCAAACCTTTTCTCAAGGCCTCTTCCAGCCCTCTGCCCAGTCCAACTGTGCATTATCACCTTATTTTTCTGTTTGTATTCCTAAAATAATATATTGTTTAATTTTCTTGTTTGAACTTCAGGTAGAAAATCATTGTACTGTTTATTTTTCTACCCATTCGGTGTGTAGAATTAGATTTGTGAGGTCCAAACATTGAAGCATTCACTATAGGATAACTCATTCATTTTCACTGCAGTTTGAGTATACTACTGTTTCTTTATCATGGTATCTACAGGCAGTTGTTTCCAAGGTTTAAATCTTTGGGAAAAGGGCAGTATTTTGTTTGGACTTCCTGTTTATAGCATTCATGGTCACAGCTTATGGTGTCCACGTGCAGGAGTTCCTCCATGACACATAAGTAATGGGACCGTATTTGTCTCAGCCAGGGCTCTTTTTTTTCCCCCATTGTTTCCCCATCTATTTGGTTTTCTTTCTTTTTTTTTTTTTTTTTTTTCCATTTATTTTTATTAGTTGGAGGCTAATTACTTTACAATATTGTAGTGGTTTTTGCCATACATTGACATGAATCAGTCATGGATTTACATGTGTTCCCCATCCCGATTCCCCCCTCCCGCCTCCCTCCCCATCCCATCCCTCTGGGTCTTCGCAGTGCACCAGCCCTGAGCACTTGTCTCATGCATCCAACCTGGACTGGTAGTCTGTTTCACCCTTGATAGTATACTTGTTTCAATGCTATTCTCTCAGAACATCCCACCCTCGCCTTCCCCCACAGAGTGCAAAAGTCTGTTCTGTACATCTGTGTCTCTTTTTCTGTTTTGCATATAGGGTTATCATTACCATCTCTTTAAATTCCATATATATGCATTAGTATACTGTATTGGTGTTTATGTTTCTGGCTTACTTCACTCTGTATAATGGGCTCCAGTTTCATCCATCTCATTAGAACTGATTCAAATGAATTCTTTATAATGGCTGAATAATATTCCATGGTGTATATGTACCACAGCTTCCTTATCCATTTGTCTGCTGATGGGCACTTAGGTTGCTTCCATGTCCTGGCTATTATAAACAGTGCTGCAATGAACGCTGGGGTACACGTGTCTCTTTCAGATCTGGTTTCCTCGGTGTGTATGCCCAGGAGTGGGATTGCTGGGTCATATGGCAGTTCTATTTCCAGTTTTTTAAGAAATCTCCACACTGTTTTCCGCAGCGGCTGTACTAGTTTGCATTCCCACCAACAGTGTAAGAGGGTTCCCTTTTCTCCACACCCTTTCCAGCATTTATTGCTTGTAGACTTTTGGATAGCAGTCATTCTGACTGGCATGTAATGGTACCTCTTTGAGGTTTTGATTTGCATTTCTCTGATAATGAGTGATGTTGAGCATCTTTTCATGTGTTTGTTAGCCATCTATATGTTTTCTTTGGAAAAATGTCTGTTTAATTCTTTGGCCCATTTTTTGATTGGGTCATTTATTTTTCTGGAATTGAGCTGCAGGAGTTGCTTGTATATTTTTGAGATTAATCCTTTGTCTGTTTCTTCATTTGCTATTATTTTCTCCCGAGGGTAAGTTAGTTGGGAATATAAAAGCAAAGTTTCCTTTGTTGTGCAAAAGCTTTTAAGCTTCATTAGGTCCCATTTGTTTATTTTTGCTTTTATTTCCAATATTCTGGGAGGTGGGTCATAGAGGATCCTGCTTTGGTTCATGTCAGAGAGTGTTTTGCCTATGTTCTCCTCTAGGAGTTTTATAGTCTCTGGTCTTACATTTAGATCTTTAATCCATTTTGAGTTTATTTTTGTGTGTGGTGTTAGAAAGTGTTCTAGTTTCATTCTTTTACAAGTGGTTGACCAGTTTTCCCAGACCACTTGTTAAAGAGGTTGTCTTTTTTCCATTGCATATCCTTGCCTCCTTTGTCAAAGATAAGGTGTCCATAGGTTCGTGGGTTTATCTCTGGGCTTTCTATTCTGTTCCATTGATCTATATTTCTGTCTTTGTGCCAGTACCATACTGTCTTGATGACTGTGGCTTTGTAGTAGAGCCTGAAGTCAGGCAGGTTGATTCCTCCAGTTCCATTCTTCTTTCTCAAGATTGCTTTGGCTATTCAAGATTTATTGTATTTCCATACAAATTGTGAAATTTTTGTTCTAGTTCTGTGAAGAATACCGTTGGTAGCTTAATAGGGATTGCATTGAATCTATAGATTGCTTTGGGTAGTATAGCCATTTTGACAATATTGATTCTTCAACCCATGAACACGGTATGTTTCTCCATCTGTTTGTGTCCTCTTTGATTTCTTTCATCAATGTTTTATAGTTTTCTATGTATAGGTCTTTTGTTTCTTTAGGTAGATATACTCCTAAGTATTTTATTCTTTTTGTTGCAATGGTGAATGGTATTGTTTCCTTAATTTCTCTTTCTGTTTTCTCATTGTTAGTATATAGGAATGCAAGGGATTTCTGTGTATTAATTTTATATCCTGCAACTGTACTATATTCATTGATTAGCTCTAGTAATTTTCTGGTAGAGTCTTTAGGGTTTTCTATGTAGAGGATCATGTCATCTGCAGACAGTGAGAGTTTCACATCTTCTTTTCCAATCTGGATTCCTTTTCTTTTTCTGCTCTGATTGCTGTGTCAGCCAGGACTCTTGAGACTGAAAAGAGGTGCTTAATTTTACTGTAACCGTTGGTCCAATGAGGAATCATCCTGATA